>NC_087210.1:81930767-81938267 GCF_015104395.2 Macrobrachium nipponense | reverse complement strand
AAAAATAATCCATATGATTTAAACTTGAATCAAATGAAGAGATTAAAACAAAAAAAAAAAGGAAAAAAAAAAACCGCAAAAATTACATAAATAAAAATAAAAAAGCAAAAAGGACAAGGTTCTTGGGAAGACAAAAGAAATAATCATATAATGAATATTGATGGAAAATAGTCCAAATTTTTTTACGTAATCCTACGAAGAGACAATCATCGAAAACAGCAAAAATTAAACCAACACGAAAATTTAAAAAAGAAAACAAAAGATTCTCGGAGGAGATACGAACACAATCAGCTTTGCATTCACTGCATATTCCACCTATTCTTGAGAGAAACAACATTTAAAACGCGGATGAAGAGACCACCACACTATTCTCGGTTCGTGCTTGCCTTCACGAAGTGAAAACACGAACCCCCTTCCCCCTCCCTAACCCCCAAAAACCATTTCTACCACCCAGTAACTTTTAATACAAAGAAAGCGACGGAAAAAAAAGAAAAACACAGCCGGGACTCCAATAAATAAATAAAAAAAAGAGGAGAGTAAACACGAGACACGAAAACCGAAACATGTAAATAAAAAAAAAAAAACCATACTCGGAGAGACTTATAGACAAAAGAAAGGCAGCGAACCACAAATACGGCGCCACGACGAAAATACGTTTTCGAAAGCCGTGTGGAAAAAAAAAAAATGTTGTTGGGGGGGAAAAAAGGAAAAAAAAGAAAAAATATGGCTGAGGGGGGGTGGAACTGGGGGGTTAAGGGGCGGGGGGTGGGGTGGGGAGGCATTCCTCCTGGGAGACAGAAGTGCGAAAAACTGCACCTTTGTCACCCGATCTATAAAGAGATCTAGTCGGGTCGTCTTTTAATTCTTTCTTTGTTTTTTATTTTCTTTGGTGGATGAGTCTTCTTGCTTTTTTAAATTAAAATTAATACCTTACATCATATATATTTTATATATATATATATATATATATATAGTTTGTGTGTGATTACATGTGTATGTATGTATGTATATGTATATGTATATGTATATGTATATGTATATATATATATATATATATATATATATATATATATATATATATATATATATATATATATATATTCACATACATACACATGTACAAACACACACGCACACGCATAAACTACTACTTAATACCCAAATACAATTGACCCAACATATTAATTCATAAAAAGGAACATCCACTGAGGGTAAATTCTCATCTCGTAACTGAAGACCGAACACACGAACTGGACAATGAAAGTAACCAAACCTCCCCCCCCCCCCCCCAAAAAAAAGGGAAAAAAAGGGAGGGGGGGGGGGGTAGGGGGGGGGACGGAAAAATATAGGTTTGCGTGCCCACTGCTTGGGAATGCAGAATTGAAAATGGAATTTACGCCCGGCTGACTGTGGATTTAAAAAGCGAAAAGATGAGGAGACAAAAAAAATATATGCAGCGCCATGATTTAGAATTCTCTGGCATTATTTAAGAAACGGACAAAAGTATTATTATGACCGACTTCTGGTAATTTCCCAAGACGTCAAATATGTCATTTTTATCCCCAAGGGTTTATTTTCATTATACGTCGGAGGCTGGTGGACAACTATCAAGCTACATAAAATGTATGATAACAGAACTGCTTGTTTGACTAGGAGTGGTTTTACAATCTAGAGACACAGAGGAAGGAGGTGAGTTCCCCATTTCAAGGGGGGTAGGGGGAAGATTTAACGTTACATCACAAACTACGAAGGTATTTAAGGGAAAGAGGAGCCTGAGGCCGGAAACTCTGTCTCTCTCTCTTTTGGTATTATAGTATTTTCAGCAAACTTTATTGACCAACGGCAACCCAATTACTCATTTCTTTCCATAACGATAATTTCAATGTAGCCATTCCCGTGAATCCCCAAATTCCAATCTATCCATTACCGTTAATCCCCAAACTCCTAGGTAGCCATTCCCGTGAATCCCCAAATTCCAATCTATCCATTACCCTGTTAATCCCCAAAATTTCCAATCTAAGACCATTCATGTGAATCCCAAATTCCCCAATCGAAGCCATTTCCAATGGAATCCCCAAATTCCAATCTATCCATTCCAGTGAATCCCCAAATTCCAATGTAGCCATTCCCTTTAATCCCCAAATTCCAATCTAGCCATTCCCGTTAATCCCCAAATTCCAATGTAGCCATTCTCGTTTATCCCCAAATTCCAATCAGTCCATTCTCGTTAACCACCAAATTCCAATCTATCCATTCCCGTTAATCCCCAAATTCCCATGTAGCCATTCCCATTTATCTCCAAATTCCAATGTAGATATTCCCGTTAATCCCAAAATTCCAATGTAGCCATTCCGTTTCATCCCCAAACTTCAATCTATCCATTCCCGTTAATCCACAATTCCCATGTAGCCATTCCCATTAATCCCTACGTTTACAGTAGAACTTTCAAAAGACCTTACATCCCTAACACTAATCCCTTAATTCCACTTTCAGAAGACTTCATCCCTAACACTAATCCCTCAAACCAATTTCAAATGAGTTTTCATCCCTAACACTCATCCCTCAATTCCACTTTCAAAAAGAGCTTTCATCCTAAGTACCTCCCGGGTATCGCTTCCTTCACCTCCACACCCATCATGTTTTTCGTACCTGAACCACACCCAGCCACTCCTCCCCAACGCCATTTGAGGAGAGAGAGAGAGAGAGAGAGAGAGAGAGAGGATACTTCCTCCTCCTCCTCCTCCTCCTCCCTTCCTCGTTCTACTCCTCGCCCGAAAATACTGTCGAAGAAGGAGGTCGATCTTTAATGGGTCATTTCCTTCGAGGTGTGGTACCACGGTCGAGTTTTCCTCCAAGAGCCAACTTCCCCTTTTCGCAAACTCCTCGGGTAATGCTGACTTACAGTCTCGTTGCTACGGCCGCCTGTTGGAATTTACAGGCATTGCCAAAGAGCATTTCTCAGGGGAGGAGGAGGAGGAGGAGGAGGAGGAGGAGGAGGGTATAGCGCTCAAGGAGTAACTAGAGATGGAGGAGGAGGAGGAGAAGGAAGAAGAAGCTGAGAGGGGGTCAAGTATAAGGGAGAAGGATGAGGAGGGGGAGCAGAAAAATTGGAAGGAGGACAGGCAAGAGAGCGGAGGCAGTAAGAGATAAGATCCGGAAGAGGAGAAAAATGGATTTAAAAAAATTGACGGGAGATACAGAGGGATGAAGATAAACACTGAAACGTGGCGAAAACATGCAAAGGTGCATTACAATAATGGGAGAGAAACGGGGGAACAAGAGAGAGAGAGAGAGAGAGAGAGAGAGAGAGAGAGAGAGAGAGAGAGAGAGAGAGAGAGAGAGAGAGAGTCAAGTCTTCTAACGACCACCGACTCCTGGATGTTATCGGATGCCAAAAGACCTCGTTACGAGCCCTTTAAAGAGGACAGGTGACGTTGCTGTTGTTTTCCTTCAAGTCCACGTCCCTACACACACACACACACACACACCACCAACAACACCACAAACACACACACACCACACACACACACACACACACATACACACACGCCATTTCCCCAAATCCAATTACTTATGCACCGTCTTCATTATCCACATCCGAGTATGTTCTTCAACATTCTAATTTCTACTATTTTCCCGGTCCGATGGTATATAGTGGTTAGTGTCGTGAACGCCGCTCAGATGTCGTGGGTTTCGCGTCTCCGCCCGGTGCGATGGAAAAATCACTGGCTCTGTATCGTGATCAGTTACTGCTGCAGTGTGGTGGGTCTCTTTCTCTCTCTCTCTCTCTCTCTCTCTCTCTCTCTCTCTCTCTCTCTCTCTTTTCTAAAACAAGCAACAACAAAAATCACATAAACAAACAACACTAGTCTGCAAAAACAGCGAAACTATATGTGAATAACACACACCATCATAGTTAACACCATTTCTCTGACGTTTCAATCGGGGTGGTGGGGGGGGGGGGGGTGTCTCCTGAAAACAGGAACTCATCATCAGAAGATAAATATGACGGACGAAAGTCTTACAGAGCGATTGGATAATACCTTCTTTTCAATTAATGAAAGTTTTGCGCTGCTAATGAATGATGGAAGTTCCTTCAACGAATCGGTACTGAAACCAGCGGATTAAATTGATTTAAATGTCTTTCTTAAGAGGATGCATATAACGCTTTAGCAAGGAAGGCATAATTAGTATTTATACATACCATACACATACACACACACACACACACACACACCACACACACATATATACTATATATATATATATCTATATATTATAATATATTATACACACACACACACGCATATATACCCATATACCCATATATATATATATATATATATATATATATATATATATCTATCATATATACATATATATATACATATATATATATATATATATATATATATATATATATATATATATATATATTACTTTGTATATGATGTGTGTGAGATATATATATACATATACATATATATATATATATATATATATATATATATGATATATATATATATATCCATGCATATACATACGTACATACATACGTACTTATATATTATATAAAGTAAATAATAAAAATTCTTTATGAAGATACTTCTAGAGTAAATCATCTTTTTTCAGAATAAAGGAAACGTTGAAAATAATATATTCAACTTTCCATAAATAAAAATAGAGCGCTTCTTACCAATTCATTACCACACTTGGAAGATTAAGATTCAATACACGATATTATCTAAAAAATAATAAATAAATAAATAAGAAAAAACCTAAAGAGTTACAGGAAAAAAAGTTAGCAACGAAACCTCGAAACAGCACAAAGAACTCCTGAGAACGAGAACGAAAAAAAAAAAAAAAAAACCACCGCAAAAAGATAAAAGGTAAAATGAGTGATTTCTCTAATCATAACATCATTAAAAAAAACTTCGTTTTGGAGGAGAAAAAAAAAAAAAAAAAAAAAAAAAAACTCCGGGGAGAATGAATACCGCACTTCACACTTTTGGAGATGTCAAAACTTTTTAATCCGACGCTGCAGACTTCTCAAGACATCTTCGGAGAGACAGTCTCTCTCTCTCTCTCTCTCTTCTCTCTCTCTCTCTCTCTCTCTCACTAGCCGCTTTTTAACTTTGTTAGCCGCCGCATCTTATCAGCGTGAGACACGTTTCCTCAAGACTGTGGAATTGCTTTCCTTTTATACAATGCCACGAGAGAGAGAGAGAGAGAGAGAGAGAGAGAGAGAGAGAGAGAGAGAATGTTTTACAGTTCTCCTATGAGAGTTTAGTTTATGGAAGCTTGATCAATATTTTCCATTGTCACTAAACTACTACGTAAAATTTCATCGCACAAATATATATATATATATATATATATTATAATATATATATATAATTATATATATAGAGAGAGAGAGAGAGGATGAGAGAGAGAGAGAGAGAGAGAGAGAGAGAGAGAGAGAGAGAGAGAGAGAGAGGCTCAACCTGAGACTGATGCCACAGCCAAATTCTGGGGACGTCTCTACTTCCTCGTAAATAAGGATAGTTCCCGAGAACGACCTAAAGTTTTTTTTACGATGGTACTCTAGCGTGTTAGACTAAGTAGCCAAGTGAGTGACTGGTTTGGTGCAGAAGTGGATGAAAGACAAGAGCTTATTATGTCAACTTGATGTAAAAAGTAAGGGGAAAGAATGTATATGTACGTGTTAAGCAGTTTGGTAAGAAAGCGACTTATACATGAATTGTGGGTAAATTGAATTTTTACAGAAATTTCAACAACTTATTCAGGATGGGAAAGAGAAACTTCAGTACCTGGTAAAAGAGAATGAAAGCGTTTGCAAGTTCGAGAGTGAATTGAGCAAGATGGAGGCTATGATATAGCTGGAAACCATGGAGATGGGGCAATTAATACTAGAGTAGAGGGGTATAAGAATGTAAGTGGATGATTCACTAGAAGTATCCAGCAATAAAAGTAACAGAAAGAGACGCCATTACTTACCATTAACATGGGCATTTGACAATAGTTAACATCGAACGGCATCAACTTATAAACATGAAATTATTAAAAATAAAAGGAATATTAACATACGTCACACAATCGAATATAAGACAACTAGGATCATATAAAAACAAGCAAACGCAGCAATCCATTTACAAACACGCAAAATAACACCGACACAACAGTCCTTCGCACCTGGATATCGGAACCCTTAAAAAAAAAATTAAAAATAGAGGGAATAACAATAATGACAAAAGGAGAATTCCATCCAATATGTTTTGACGAGAGAGAGTGAGAGAGAGTGAGACATAGAGAGACTCGGAAAAAAACTGAAACAAACGTGGTGTGTATACAATGTATGTATGTATGTATATATATATATATATATATATATATATATATATATATATATATATATATATATATATATATATATATATTATATATATATGTGTGTGTGTGTGTGTCACCAAACATTTATATCGTATTCACCGCGTCAACGCCAACAATGGAAACCTGTCAATGTATTACATAATGATTTTGCCATACACTCCAAGCCATCTGATGGGTGAGGGGAGAGAGGGTGGGGGTGGGGGAGGATGGGGGAGAGGGCGAGGGAGAGGGGATGACGTATGAACCATGATGGTGGTAGTTCTGGGAGAGGGGGGTTAAGGGGAGAGGGAGTAGGTTTGGAAGCTGGCAAACATGGGGATATGTATATAGTAATATAAAAGGATGTCTAGCGGTATGGGGACAAAGGGAATCCTTTACAAAATCTTCCAAAAACGTCGATCACACACACCCACACACGACGTAGCGAGAATTAATGAATGAATCGCTTGTAATACAATAATAATAATATCTGTTCATTCATGCGTCATAATACCATGCATTCCTTTGTTGGACGGCTTTCATTCTTTGGAAATGAAAGACAGGTACTTATGTTTTCCATACAACCCTAAAAGCAGACGAATAAAAAAAAAATTTTTTCTACACACTGAAATAAGATAACATAATTTTTCACACACTAAAAAAAGATAAATGTTTTCTACACATTAAAAAAATAAAAAATAAATATTTTTACAAACTAAAAAAGGATACATGTTTTCTTCAATAAAAAAAAGATAAAAAAAATTTATTTTACACTAAAAAATAATTTTTTCTATACTAAAAAAATAATTTTTTTACACACTAAAAAAAGATAACAAATGTGTTCTACGCACCTAAAAAAATGAATGACAGAAATATTTTCTACACATTAAAAATGAATAAAATAAATATTTTACACACTAACAAAAAAAAAGAAAAAAAAACCAGAAATGTTTTCTATAAAATATTAGAAAAATAGATGAACATTGGAAAAGTAGGAATATATTTATTATAGCTACCTGACTACCCTAAATGCCCTGAGAGAGAGAGAGAGAGGTGATAACTGTTATCATAAGGAAATAAAGATGACGTCACTAATCTGGAGAGAGAGAGAGAGAGAGGTGATAACTG
>NC_087210.1:81905767-81928267 GCF_015104395.2 Macrobrachium nipponense | reverse complement strand
GAAATTGGTCCCAAAGTCTATACTGTCACTCGTCCCAATCATATCCAAAACAGACGAGATAACAAAAGCGTTTCGGTATCAGCGCTGTTACATATAAACTATTCAGGCTTCTAATCAAATAATTAAAAAAAAAAATAGATTTTCCTCACTGAATATTAACTCGATGGAAAGTAGCGCGTAAAAAAAAAACAATGAGGAAAAAGTGGGCTGAGCACTACCGCCACTCTATATAAAAAAAATATTATTACTGGTAATTACTAATTTATCAATTTAAAATTCCAGTAAAGCGAGAATCAATGATCACGCCGCTCCAAAATTAAAAGAATTACAATTTTCTCTCGTGGTTGTGATATTAATCTCATTGGTATTCGGGCTTATCATCATTACTGGCGCTATCGTTATTATTCTATATTATATATATATATATATAAATATATATATATATATATATATATATATATATATATATATATATATATATAAGCGAATACCACAGGAAAATGATAGTCAGAAATCCAAGCGCTTTCGTCTTTACTCGAACATTGTCAAGGAGCGAATGAAATACAATTGGAGAGAAAGGTCTCAGGTACACAACAAGATCAAGAATACCAGATGGTTAATTGTCAAAAGGGTAAAAATTAAGAGAGATAATCCAGGATTATCGGATATCACACGGTCACAAACCTCAACAGATTTGACCCTAACCGAAATTACAACGTATCTTTACAGTCAAAAACATGTAAAAACTGAATATATTAATTTTGTTGCTTATATTAATCTACAACTTTTTCCAATATGAAAGCATCAAGTTTAAATAAACCAAGACTTAAATTTGGGTTTGAATCCCACCTGGATAGGTAGGTCATTGTGGTTTATTATTATTATTATTATTATTATTATTATTATTATAGCAAAAACGACCAATAATAGTTCCAATTTAAAAAGACAAGTACAGCATTATTATTATTATAGGTAAGGAGAAACCAAATTTAAACTTCACTCAAGAAACGTTTCTCCTTCCTACCGCCGACCGGAGGGCAGCGAACGACCCCCGACGATGCCATTTTATCAGGAGCCCCCACAGGATGATAGGATTCCTGCTACAGACGGAATTCCTGACGTTCATCCCCAGGCACACCACTGTGGCGCTTGCACGAGAGAATCCCCGAGCAAGAGCCCGTGCTGACATAAGGCCAGCTTAATCTTCAACAACAACAACGACCTTCGAGGCGAGATCCACGGCTTCGCCCAAGACCGGCCCGACCAATGAGAATGCAACTCTAGGTCCGAGCCGCTATAAATACCGCTCCGCAAACTTTCTTGCTACAGTCTCTTCAACCGACTCGTCCGAAGATGACCTGCGAGAAGGTCGAAACGTCACGTGATACCAGCTATTCCAGCACCAATACCAGCCCTTAAACCAAAGACGACCCCGGCCCGAAGTGAACTACGCCTACGGAATAATACCGGCACTGACGACGACCCCTGCTTGACCTGGACATGATATCCTGTTCTAGTAAAAGATTCCTTCAGCATTTACAACTTTTGAAAATTCCCAATATGAATATTGGCCAGTTACTCAGAAACATCGCTGAGCCTGAGAAGCGAATTGTAAGGAAAATAGAAAAAACAATATATAAAATCAACTCGCTTAATTCTGCCATGCTTTTTAACAGCATTTGCCTAAAAGAGGGCCTTCTACTAAAATACATATTATTATTATTATTATTATTGTTATTATTATTATAAGAGCAAAAACGACCAATAATAGTTCCAATTTAATAAGACAAGTACAGCATTATTATTATTATTATTATTATTATTATTATTATTATTATTATTATTACAAGAGCAAAAACGACCAATAATAGTTCCAATTTAAAAAAGACAAGTACAGCATTATTATTTATATTTATATTATTATAATTATTATTATTATTATATTATAAGAGCAAAAACGACCAATAATAGCTCCAATTTAAAAAGACAAACACAGCATTATTATTATTATTATTATTATTATTATTATTATTATTATTTATATATAAGAGCAAAAACTACCAACAATAGTTCCAATTTAAAAAAAGACAAGTGGGCAAAAGATACAAAATCAATCAATAAATCTAATCATCATGAAAAAATATGATTAAAACGATTAGTCAAGCTTCATCAAGACGCTTACGAAGTTCCGTCATAAAAATAGACAACACGTTCAGCTTCCCATGTCAGGTCGGTCAAAGGTGACTCAGCAGCGATCGACCCATGACGCCATCGAGTAAACACAACTGAGTATAAATCATAGGAAAGGTCGATCACATAATGTTATGAAGCTTCTTTCCCCATTTTCTCTTCTTACGACCTGACATTTCACATTGATGTTCTATTTTCGTCTACTTTCCGATTCCTTTTTCGTCTTGTTTTATCGTCAATCTTTTCTAATTACTTAACATTCACATATATGTTTTATTCTCGTCTTGCTAAATTTATAGTCTATCTTTTCTTATTACCTGACAATTCACTTATATTCTACTCTCGTCTACTTTCCAATTCCCTTCTCGTCTTATTTTATAGTCTACCTTTTCTTGCAACCCAACATTTCACAATTATATTCTATTATTATTGCCTACTCATCAAATACTTCTGGCGTCATCTATTATCGGCGCATATTTCAACATTTACATAAATTTTATTCTTTGCGTTTTCCCAGTCTACCATTCTCCCCTTCTTTGCAGCTCCTTTCAGCAAATACTGAATATCGTCTTGCCTTCCTTTAGTCATTTCCCCCTTGGCGTCGCTGATGATAGTCGATAAAGTAACTCACGCTAATATAAAAAAAAAATAATTGCTCATAATAATAGCTTCACTGATAACGACCTGACGCACGCCTCTCTCTCTCTCTCTCTCTCTCTCTCTCTCTCTCGCTCTTCTCTCTCTCTCTCTCTCTCTCTCTCTCTCTCTCTCTCTCTCTCTCTCTCTCTAAGTGAATCTAATTCGTGTCCCTCCCTGCAGAATATTCATGGGAGCACAGATTCGTCTGTGTGTGTGTGTCCCACACATACGTTTCACTGTGTCCTTTCTAGGGGACCCCTTCCTATGCAAATCTAACTCGGCCCCCCTCCCCCCCGACGAAACAACAATTACAGTATATGTATATATGCGTATTCACGAACAAATATATACTCAATTAAAAGCACAGCAATATATAATTAAATATATATATATATATATATATATACATACACACATATATATATATGAATATATATATATATATATATATATATATATATATATGATATATATATATATATATATATATATACACACACACACACACATAAGAAACTTTGTTTACGCGAGTTGAGTACGCATTTTCAGTTCACTTACTACCTATTGGCTATAGAGTACAATTGTTTTTAATATAGTATTCGCAACGTATTGTTCTTGTGTATATTGCATATGGCCAAGTGCTGAAATAAAGTACTAGGTATTATTATTATTATTATTATTATTATTATTATTATTATTTTATTATCATCATCAAATGGAAAATGATATCAAGGAACTAATACATATCTCCGTATGAATACATTCGCATTACGCATAAGCAAATCTCCGCTGGTGAATGAAAGGGCTACTGTCATTATTATTCAGCAGATGAACCCTATTCATATGGAACAAGCCCACCGAAGGGGCCACTGACCTGAAATTCAAGCTTCCAAAGAATATGTGCTCATTACGAAGTAAGAGAAGGTAAAGGGAAATACAGAAAGAAGAAATCACACTTCAGAAGAAAAAATAAATTAATAAATAGATAAAATGTCAATACCCAACACCTATATTCGTGTACACACACACTGTGCTACTATCGGCATCTACAAATGCAGAACTTGCAATGTTAAACAAAAAAACATACTTGCAATAGCCGAGCGTCAATTCATCCGTCCGCTCTTGGGGTCAATAACTTGATTATTACACTTGGGTAGCTTTCAGTCACCTTATAATTAGTTAGTATATTCACTTGTATGGCATTTACTATGACAGGGCATTCACTAGCAAATTACAGCCGCTGTATCTGACAGCAAAGGCGTTAAATTTTAATTAAAAGCGACTAGCAGCTTATACAGCTGAAGGATTTCAGTTACTAAGTGCAGACTTTGATCTAGAAAATAATTGAATTTATTATACAATAGGGTATTAAAATACGTAGTATAACATTCACTTACAAAGGGGAAACCGTCCATTTGTCATTGATGGTATTCATTTACAATGGGAAAAAATGCACTCTCTCTCTCTCTCTCTCTCTCTCTCTCTCTCTCTGCCCCCGTTTCCTCTGTTCTAGAGATAAGGGAATCATATTAACAACACATTTTTTATCCCTTTTCAAAGACAAACTCCACAGTCAATAATATCTTTTAATTGGCGAAGGAATAAAGAGGCAACCACTGCGAACTAAATGGAGTATTTACTTGATAATCATCAGTTCATTCATCATCTTCGTTACAATCTATCTAATGAAACGATCTTTTAAATTCAACCGAATGACTACATAACAATTATCTATTCACAGATCACCATAGCTAATATCTGTCAATTTAACAAACAATTTCTTCTTTTTTAAATAACCACAGAGGAGGAGGAGGAGGAGGAGGAGGAGGAGGAGGAGGAGGAGGAGGAGGAGAGGGGAGGAGGGGTGGAGAGAGGAGGGGTCCACAAATATCGTGGGCCAGATGTCCAAATTTACGATCCGCAGCGAGGTCCCGGCGATGCGTCTGCCGCTGGACCTACATAGATTCCGGACAGAGCTTTGTGTGTGTGTGTTGTGTGTGTGTGTGTGTTTGTGTGTTTGGAGGTTGGGGGGCATGGCTAGACCTACATAGATCCCGGACAGAGCTTTCGTGTGTGTGTGTGTGTGTTTTTTTTTTTTTTTTTTTTGTGTGTGTGTTTTTTTTTTTGGGGGGGGAGAAGGGGGAGGTTTTTTTTTTTTTTTTTTTTTTTTTTTTTTTTTTTTTGGGGGGGGGGGGGATTTTTTTTTTTTTTTTTTTTTTTTTTTTTTTTTTGGGGGGGAGGGGCCTTAGAACTGTACAGTAGACGACCTCAAAACTCAATGGAAACCCGATGACATATCGACATTAATCACCCGTTCCTTCGAAACGACGTCTAGGAAATGAGAGAAACAGCCACATCCAAAGCCCAATGACAGGCGACAACGATGACGCAACAATGTCAACAAGCAACGTCACTTCAAATCAAACCCAATCCACCGCGATTCACCTGTGAAGTCGATGTCAGGCGCTAATATCTGCCGGCCATTCGTCGCGTGTACCTTTCCGCCGGCTATAATGGGATCAATACCTCTTTTAATTAAGGTAATGCGAGAGGGAAGCAGCGTGAAATCACGGGACAAGGACGACGATCAAACACAGACGGGTTGGAACTTCAAATCCTTGCTAGTGCGTTAACTTTATAAATATCAATTTGCCTTTGTATAAAGTGCGAGAAAAATACGGATGGCCAGTTAAAATCATGAAATATTCACACACTTATAAATGCCGACATGCACACACACAAACACATATATAATACATACATACTATATATATATATATATATATATATATATATATATATATATATAATATACATACAAACATAATATATATGCGTGTGTGTGTACATCAGCAATTAATCAACTGGAAAAGAACAGTGGAACAATCATGAATAACCTCCACGATAAAGAAATCATTTGAGTAGCGGGGGAGCTTTTACAATGAGCGAGCATAAACTTGCTAACGAATGCACGATTTAAGCTAACACGCACCCCCCCATCCCCTTTTATTCTCCCTTCCCCTTCCCCCATCCGTCACTTACACACACACACGCACACACACACACAAGAGGGCCTTTGTTCCAGCCGAGCCATGCAACATCGGACAATAAGGGCGCACGCATCGGCGATTTTTCTGTCAGGGTAAAAATACCGCCGTCATTATGCTAACGGAGAAAGCCAATACACTTAACAGACCTATCTTTTCTGTGCCTTTCGGTAACGGCCTTTTTTTTTTTTTTTTTTTTTTTTTTGCGCCTTTGGTCTGTTCTGGCCATCCACTACGTCTACGTTTATTTATTTACTTTTATTCCTTTTTCTTTTTTTGCGCTCTCTTAAGCCGCAATCCGTGCTGGAGCATTCCCCACACTATGTAAGCCTATTGATTTTGTGAGAGAGAGAGAGAGAGAGAGAGAGAGAGAGAGAGAGAGAGAGAAGAGAGAAGAGAGAGGAGGAGAGAGAGAGAGAGAGAGAGAGAGAGAGAGAGAGAGAGAGACTTTTGAGATCTATGGCACACCGTTTGAATCAATCGTTTCTTCCGGCAATTTAGCATCTTTCGCTCGTGAATGGTAAGGAATTGTAAACGAAACCTCTAGTCAACACTAAGTGGACTTTGTACACTCTTAGTCATTATACAGGGTGTCCCATAAAGTCCCAGTACCATTACAAGTACTTATTGTACAGAATGGTACTGGGACTTTATGGATACCCTTCGATCATATTAAATGAGTTTAGAATGAGCGTCATTTAAATTCTTCAAAAATTATCTCCGCACGATAGACGCTGTACGGGAAACCGCACTGAATTTTGTGACTAAACTGAATGTCCCTCTAAAATTAACAGTAAACTCCTTTATATACAATGTCTATTTAACTTTTTTAAAAGATTCCGTAATATTCTGCAGTGCTGTCAACATCAGCTGAGGTGTTTCTACCATGATTTCAGGTACAGTAAAAAAAGAAAGAAAAAAAATCGTAGGTATGCACTACCATCTGCAAACAGACACAAGCCAGTTTGGTTTATCAAATCCATCAAAACAAACTGGTATAGTTGGAAAAAGATACCACATCGGGAACAGTCGCTGAATCTACAGCGAAAGTGAATGTAGTAATCATCTTTTCTCTCGTATCACATCCCGGGCTATTGAAACGACCACTTCGCGAAGGTTGCAAAATTGCAAGCTCTGAGATATCTCCCCTTTCGCCAATTCCCTTCTGAATATTCATTAACTTCGACCTGGTACCTGTGTGCAACACAATCGTTCTGGACGACATTTATCTATTTCCAACTGATGCATCGATGGGCAGGAAGCCGCTTCTTTCCTGGCATTCATCACGTTTCAACTGCTGTGTGCAGACAGCGTCTGGTTTCTTCAGAATGTGTAGCTTCCATTTGTAATTCTTTTCCCAGGATTTTCTCCCTTCCTATAATAAGTCTTTTTTCCAGGATTTTCTCCCTTCCTATAATATGTCTTTTTTTTCAGGATTTTCTCCCTTCCTATAATGTCTTTTTTTCCAGGATTTTCTCTCTTCCTATAATATGTCTTTTTTTCCAGGATTTTCTCCCTTCCTATAATATGTCTTTTATTCCAGGATTTTCTCCCTTCCTATAATATGTCTTTTTTTCCAGGATTTTCTCCCTTCCTATAATGTCTTTTTTTCCAGGATTTTCACCCTTCCTATAATATGTCTTCTTTTCCAGGATTTTCTCCCTTCCTATAATATGTCTTTTTTTCCAGGATTTTCTCCCTTCCTATAATATGTCTTTTTTTCCAGGATTTTCTCGCTTCCTATGTCTTCAGGATAACAAAATAGACGCATTTCAAATCATATTTTTAACACGGTTAGCTGAAGAACGAAGCTGATTTAGTTACAAGGAGTTACAAGGACTAGGATGTCTCAAAAGACTTGTTAGTCCATCCTAAGAGGAGACATCGTGCACTCACTTATCTGAAGGAGCAGGTTTCACTGTGCATTCAGTGTCCTAATGATTCTGTCTAGCTTTCTTTTAAACTCTTCCACACCGTTGCTGTTTACATCATCTGGTGGCAGTTTATTCCACGTGTCACGTCACATCTCTTTTATGTAAAAATGTTCCCACAATGGGATGTGTTGTATCTCTTCAGTTCTAGTTCCCTTCCATTATTTAACAGTATATGAGCGTTATAAGACGACAGTGATAAACGGTACTGTGATTCAATAGGTTACAATAGATGAGAGGAAATAATCCTCAAGATGTACGTACGCACATGAATACACCATTAAAGGATACACGTATACACGAAGGCCAACGAATGTGGAATGGAGTATAAAAGAGAGAGAGAGAGAGAGAGAGAGAGAGAGAGAGAGAGAGAGAGAGAGAGGTATAAGATCGATTTGAAGGAGTGAAATGAAGAAATGGGTACCGAACGAAGGCCAATGGCTATGGAAGGAAGTATAAAAAGAAAGGAGAGAGAAAGAGAGAGAGAGAGAGATTCTCCCCTTCCACCGGGGGAAAAAAATATCCAATCGATTCAGTGGGAGTTCTTTTGTGTGTTCTCCATCAATAGCGAAGGAGACACATCCGGTAACGCTGTCATAACAGGAGTGCCGAGTGAGCCCGAAGTGGCAATACAATGAGCTCCCAGGGATAATAAAGATCAGATATAATAAAAGACCAGATACACAGCGGGCCTTAAAAAGACACGAATATAGACCGTGAGTGGAGGGTCTGTCTTGAGTGGTGGGATACAGTTATAAATAAATAATGTGCACAACGCAATGCTATAACAAACAACAAAAAAATGACAGGTATAATAACAATAATGAAAAATAATACAGTTTCAAAAATTATCGATTAAATTTTTCTAATATTTATGAATCATTAAACATATATACATCACGCATGGAGGGTATTGAGCCCGGTATACATTTATTGATAAATAAATAAATTGCTAAAAAAACCAGACCCTAGGTATATTTTTATTAATAAATTGCTAAAAAAAAAAACAATGCTACAACAACATAATAAAAACACGAAAACAACAATAAAATGAAAGTAAACACAAATAGCCTTCCAATAAAAATCAAATATTGATTTACATTCCTCTTATACTTAGGAATCAAATCTATCCTTACCTATAACACAAATAATAATATAAAAGACAAATCAAAGCAAACTACTATACAATTACTTTCTTATAAATAAACAAAAAAGACTTTGACAGATGTCTGTACGTGAAAAGGGAAATTCCCGAATCCCGGCGACAATGCAATCCAAACATAAAGGGTATTATGTGGTTTGGGAAAATGACAGTATGACGGGGGGGGGGGGGGGGGGGGGGGGGGGGGGGGGGGGTGGGGGGGGGGGGGGTGTTTACCCCCCCCTCCCACCTCAAATAGCGTAAGCTCCGTTCGACAAGGGAAAAACATGTTAGAGAGAGAGAGAGAGAGAGAGAGAAGTTTTTTATACATATGTGTATATATATATATATATATATATATTATATATATATATATATATATATATATATATATATCTATGTGTGCTTAAATGCTCCTTTAATATAAATGAATACAGCTATACAGCTGAAAAAACTAAAGGTAAAAAGAAACCTTTACCCTGTCCCTATACTAAAAAAAAAAATAAAAAAATAAAAATAAAAAATGCCGGTTTCATATCGGGAACTAATTACCAGTAAAATAAATGAAAATAATTGTGAATATGAACATATTGTGGACCCATACCGTCAAAAATAATGGTAATATCAATTACTGTGCAATGATTGGCATAAAGAGCAGCGAAGAGGCATATTCTGCACAGTGCCAGCACCAACATTTGATACATTTTTAATTCTTCATTTTTTGCCGAATATTCTATATCGGCAATGAATAGAAATTCTTGCTTTTTAGTAACATGAACCTGTCATTTTAAATTTTGATACGTTTTTATACATATTGGTTGCCTTTTTAACATCAAGCAATCAATCACAACTCAAAAGTTTAAAAAGGGAACTAAAATGAATATTATCCTATCATGAAACTTTTATATAAAGTCTGATCAAAGACATATCGCTTTGCAAGTTTTGTACATCCTTAAGTTTCAAAGTGCAATCGCTGGTATTGATGGCATTCATCAAAAAGCGCTGGAAAAGGAATTTATAAAAGCTTGGCATGGTGCAAAAAAAAATAATGAAATGATATATCTATTACATTACTTTAAAATATTTCCTTACAACAGACAAATTCCTCTTCAAAGCTGACTTCGCCTCGTCATTTTGAAATCTTTATTTTTGTTATTTTCCTCTGACAAAACATATTCCGGCAAAGAGACAACTTTGTTGCATTAATTGTTTTTTTTTCCTGTCAATTTTTGTAATGATAAATGATATTGTAGCCGCTTGGCACAACTACTTTCTCTCTCTTTTTTTATTTTTTATTACTGTATATGAATTTATATTAGGAATAAAGTATTATTATTATTATTATTATCATAAATAGAAACTCTTCTCTTTTTTTAATTATTACTGTAAATAAATCTATATTCGAAATGAAGTACTATTATTATTATTATTATTATTAT
Organism: Macrobrachium nipponense; assembly: GCF_015104395.2. NCBI lineage: Eukaryota > Metazoa > Arthropoda > Malacostraca > Decapoda > Palaemonidae > Macrobrachium > Macrobrachium nipponense. The sequence continues at coordinate 81,917,880 of NC_087210.1, read as the reverse complement.
TATTATTATTATTATTTTTATTATTATTACTATTGTTATTATTATTATAAAGCAAAGCGCATATTTTTTATTATTATTGCATACGAATTTATATTCAAAGTATTATTATTATTATTATTATTATTGTTATTTATTATTAGTAGTAGTAGTATTAGTATAAAGCGACTCTCCAGCGCTGAAATCACACCAAGATAAGCTTCCTTGCCTGAAATCTGACTTTACAGAGAGCGATCATAGCGAAATATCGCCGCGTTCAAAATGGGGTACAGGGTTGTGCCGAGGTAGTGACACAGGGGCCACCCCACCCCACGCCCTCCCCAACCCCACCCATTCCCCAAATTCAGCGACCTCTCGTTCTACCTTCCTAATTGGTTGCATATGTGAACATTTCCCGCCACATGCACAAACATATGTAGCGATTATTCTGGTAATTTACATCACTGCTGAGATTCCAGATAATCTGGGATATCCAACACAAGCGATCTTCAATTCTCTCTCTCTCTCTCTCTCGTCTCTCTCGTCTCTCATCTCTCTCTCTCCTATCTCTCCCTATCTATATATATATCTCTCTCTCCTATATATATAGATATATATATATATATATATATAGAGAGAGAGAGAGAGAGAAGAGAGAGTAATTATAATTTACTAATACAGAAGAGAGAATTGTAGCTTTCTTTATATATATATATATATATATATATTATAATATATATAATATATATTATATTTACATATATATATTACATATATATATATATATATATATATATATATATATATATATATAGTATATTTGGTAGTGTTTGGTATCATGTGTTCACCGAACATAATCAATGCTATATTAATGACGGTATTGTTGCCCTCGGCTTTAAACCAAAGAACGCCGATTGATTTGGGTTATCGAACGACTAATCTTTTAGCTGTAATGCTTATGTGTATATATAGATATATATATATTTGCACATTTTTCAAAGCGTATGATTATGTAATTACGTGATGTTATGAGGGTTGAGTTATTGAACTAATAATCTTTTGTATGTAAAGCATATATATATATATATATATATATATATATATATATATATATATATATATATATATATATATATATAATATATATCGTTACATATATAAGCTTTACATACAAAGGATTTCTAGTTCAATAACCTCAACCCTCATAACAACACGTAATTACATAATCATACGCTTCTGAAAACTTGCAAATAGTATATATATATATATATATATATATATATATATATATATATATATATATATATATATATATATATATAAACATTGCAAACAAAAGATTACTACTTTAATAACCCGACCCTTACAGCATCACGTAATTACATAATCATACGCTTTTAAAAACGTGCAAATATATATATCTATATATACACATAAGCATTACAGCTAAAAGATTAGTCGTTCGATAACCCAAATCAATTCGGCGTTCTTTGGTTTAAGCCGAGGGCAACAATACCGTCATTAATATAGCATTGGCACTGCTCTCTTTCAATTGACTCTCGATAATGGAAGCCATAACAGATTTATATATTTAATCAAGAATAGCGTTTAGAGTCCCTTAATTAAACACAATAACCGTTACGTAAATTGCTCTCCATCGGATCGATCGATCGGACAGACGCACGGCTATTAAAATTCGTCGTGAATTAAGGCAATAATATCGACTCCCCCCCCCCCCCCTCCCCCCCCCCCCCCCCCCCCTCACTAAAACGTACACGGTTTTCACAAAGTATGTATAGATATTACGAATATAACCTTCAATACAGACATATACGTGTATATATATATATATATTTATTTATTTATTTATGTATATATATATGCACACGAGTAAAAATATTCTGTTACAACAGAATTCCTTCTAATAAAAGCAGCCCACAAAAAGGCCAAAGTGTAGACAGGAGGTACTATATTTTCAGAGACTGCTGTCTCTCTCTTCAGGTAGGTAATGAAGAGAGAGACAGCAATACATTACCTGCTCACAGAGTTTAAGAACTATACTGACAGTAAGTTAAGCCTCAACAGACCCTTAAAAATGACATCTTAAAATATCATAATATAAATGAAATACTACAAAGCAATTGGTGTTGCAAATAATTTTTTTTTTGCATTATACAGAGAGAGAAGAAGAGAGAGAGAGAGAGAGAGAGAGAGAGAGAGAGAGAGAGACTGACCCGTTCAGTAAACCACGAGAGGTCATTAGAGTGACGGGTAGCAGAGAGGCCTTCTTACACAATTCTCGTAGAATGACTGGGTTCTATTTATTATTACTATTATCATTATTGTTATTATCATTATTATTATTATAATTATCATTCAGAAGATAAACCCCTATACATACGGAACAAGCCTACAGAGGCCACTGACTTGAAATTCAAGCTACCAAAGAACGTTGCGTTCATTTAAAAGAAATTAAAGATAATGGGAAATACAAAGAACACAAATAAAGATAAATCAAGAAATAACAGAATAACAGAAAAAGGCATAAACAAATAATTAAAATACCAGAATACAAGGCGATTATTTCGAACGCATCTGAGACGAATAATGGAGTGGGCGCACAAGATCCCCTTCACAGAGAAATCTAAAGAAGATAAGCCTTCAAAAACGTTCGAGAATATAGCCACACATTTCCTTTCCGATATTATCAAAAGATTACCAAAAGCAGGGAAACTGATATTGATAAAGGAATGAATCGAAGTAAATGACGATATCTCCATATACTTTTTTTTTAACTTCACTTGTAAGCTCATTGAATATATGTAAAGACACTGCTGCTGATATGCAGCACTTTCTAGTCTAGTGATCTGAAGGATTAGGCTTCGAAGAAAAAAAGTGAGATTGTTGTTACTCATTCGAAGCCTGAACTTGCAATATTCCTCTGAATTCCAAATACCTCAATAACTGTCCTGCTTGTATTAAATAAGGGATTCTAAGCAGGGTGTATTATTGTAAATTCTGCTTTTCCGAGCATTCAGAATTGATCTCCCTTTGATCAGATGCCTACCACTTACAGAGATCAAAAGTAAATTTAACTCTGTACTGCTAGATGAAACATTCCTTCAAAACATGCTTTATCAAATGGAAAATGACACCAGCTTTCTGAACAAAACTGAGTTTGTGTTTGTTTGTTTGTGCGTGTGTACGTGTGTGTGTTTATCATCACTGTCTTTGGGACGAACTGCAATGCTGACTCCGGGTGTCACGCTATCAGGAATAATTACTCTCTCCTAAACGGCCCGACCATGATCCATTTACTTTTATACACGATCATCTCAACATCACTATAGCGCTTGTTTTTCCCGCAAATATCAATATATAAGCACTCTTTGCTCTGCAGAACTAAATAAACACACAATAATAATAATAATAATCCTCATAGTAGCACGAGTCTTCAAATGGAGAAACAAATCCACAGTTTTGTTAAAGTTAAGTATATTTTAGTTTTACCAGACCACTGAGCTGATTAACAGCTCTCCTAGGGCTGGCCCGAAGGATTAAATATTTTTACGTGACTAGGAACCAATCGGTTACCTGGCAACGGGACCTAAAGCTTATTGTGGGATCCGAACCACATTGTATCGAGAAATGAATTTCTATCACCAGAAATAAATTCCCCTGGTTCCGCGTTGGCCGAGCCGAGAATCGAACTTTGGACCACCGGGTTGGTAGCCGAGCGCGAAATGCACTCGGGCAACGTGGAACTTCCCACAGTTATGTAAATGTACATATATTTAAATTTAAAACTTTAAGGATAGCTTTCAGGAATCTGTTCGGTTCCCCCCGAAAGCTATCTTTAAAGTTTTAAATTAAAATATATGTACATTTAGGTAACTGTGGATTTGTTTCTCCAACAATAATAATAATAATAATAATAATAATAACAATAATAATAATAATAATCATCATACTATCAGATGCAGCAGAATTAGTTGTCAACACCAAAACCGGGAGGCGAGAATGAGAATAAACGGTTCGGGGACAATCCTGCTACGACGCCCTACGGTGGGGAAGACGATATCGGAAGTTGGGGAAGCGACACGAAAACGAGGCTGAGGACGCGGGGACGAAAAGGGGGAAGGAAGATCTTTTCCCCAACCGGGACGTCGTGCATTAAGCCTTCAGAAAATTAATGTATTGTGTCAATCATCGTGAGCGTATATGCACGCTCGACCACAAGCTGTTTATTTCCCCCTTCTCGGATTCCGTTCGTCGAGCTGTCCGCAGTTAGCCCCCCCCCCCTTCCCAAAAACACACATACCCCCACCCCCGCCCACCCTGACTGTTGCTTCCCCCCCTCCCCCTCCTTTTCCTATCTTTCAGAACGTATAAACAAATCTTCGGGTATTATGTGAGAATCAATTTCAAACGAGAAAATGAGACACTTGAAACGTGGGCCATTACTGTATGTGTGGTGTGTGTATGTACGTATGTGTGTGTGTGTGTGTATGTATATATATGTGTAGATATTATATACTATATATATATAAATATATAATATTAATATATCTATATATTTATATATATATATGTATATTATAATATTATATATATCTATATCTATCTATATATATAGATATATATAATATAAATAATTATCTATTAAGTATATAAAATATATATATATTTATATTAAATTCTAATATTAAATACAAACTTCTTCTATGCAAACTGACAAAATTTCACCTTCCAGGTACGTACGTACGTACACACACACACATACATACATATTCCGCGCGTCTGCGATAATCACTATTCTCTTACCCGTGATGGCGATATCATGGCTTCCATTTGTAACTCATTTGTATGCATAAACCGAGTGTATACAAGCGTCTGTGTACCAGGCGATTTCCACGCTTGCTTTGTCATACATCCATTCACTCGTGCGAGAATGTTTACACGATTCTTACCGGTAGTTTATTTTCACATTAATTCACTTAAAAGGTATTAAACATTTCACGTAGATAACATTTTGCAAGCTTGCTTCCATGAAGGTATTTACAGAAAATTTCACAGGTAATTCTCTTTGACTTTCAAGGATAATTCATGTTCACATTAATTCGCTTTAAAAAAAAAAAGGGGGGGGGGGGGGAGATGGGGTTGGAGGAGAGTGGGTTCCCATCCCAGTACGAACATATTTAGCACAGGCCAGCGAGGACATTAGATATATAAAATATAGCTCTATATGTTTTGCCAATTCTCCTAGGAAGTATTGCGGCCTCCGACATTACATTACTCTCAGAAAATTGACAACGCTTTCCAGGGGGTACTTTTCTTTTTTGTGACCAGTGAACGATCCGACTGCACCTACTTACAAGGAAAAGCTGCCGGAGACGATCGCGGGAGAGAGATATATCGCGAGCTTTCTTTTTGGGGAGGATTTAATAGGATTTCGTAGGATTCCCTTCCTTCGGACCTCGGTAATTGATAACGCGACTCTCTTCCGAAAGGGGGCGCGTAAATCACAGTTCGTCGACGTAAAAAGATTATTTAAGGCTTTGTGTAAAAAAAATAAAAATAAAATGAAATAAAATAAAATCTTGTGTGTAAAAAAATAAATGTTTTTACCGACCTCCCCCCCGTAACCCAGCCACGCCCCCTTTTTTCACGTTTAACGTAAAAGGCATCGGAAATACATTACGCGCTATGATAAACCGACCTAATTAGGAACAGGTAAAAACGATTTTACTGCGTGATTTAGGACGCGATTTATTATGATCGTAAACGGAATGCTGGAAGCTTATGTATCAAAGTCATACATTCCCGTTATCTTATGACTTTGTTAAAGGTATAGTTTGTCTGGCGGCACGGAAGTGAAAATTTATTAATGCAGCCGTTATTAATAGTGTATATGCAAAGCAACAACGCCTCAGTTTATAAACATTGCTCGGTACTGACGTCAGACTTGGCTGTCCATATTTCAACGACGGGACTTTTGAGAATGCATTATGAGATTGAATCGTGGCGCAGGAATATAGTATGACCTCGACCCATTCATTTCAAAAGAAGTATGTAAAATCAAAAGATGCAAGGAGGTGTAGTCAGTCTGGTTCAAATGGCGACAAAATATAACCCTGTTAATTTCCCATTGACAAATAACCCAGCAAGCTCAGTTGTCCCAATATATATATATAATATATATATATATATATATATATATATATATATATATATATATATATATATATATATATATATATATGGGGATACAATCCACAATGAAGTAAAATCCTCTTGTAGTTTAAAAATATATATTTCTTGTACAGGATTAAAGCTTTCGACCACAACTGTGGTCTTGTTCACTAAAAAAAAAAAAGTGAACAAGACCACAGTTGATGGTCGAAAGCTTTAATCCTGTACAAGAAATATATATTTTAAACTACAAGAGGATTTTACTTCATTGTGGATTGTATCCCCATTTACTTAGAGGTACGACATAGTACCTGGCTTCTGCATATATATATATATATATATATATATATATATATATATATATATATATATATATTATAATGACACCCTTAACCTCTGTAACGTGAAAGGCTTGCAGATTAAGCCTCCCACAGTTAACATATGTCACAGAAAAAAATAAAATAAAAAATCAAACAATCCCAGTCAAGATCATATCATTCTTTCACCGATTCTTTGTGGTACAGCACTTATAATGGCTTCATTTAAATGAAAGCACAGCCAAGTTTTAATCTCTCTTTAATAATAAAAGTATTTTATGAGATAATCCAGACATGAAACGACGTGGAGTTAGGTCAACATGATAGGGTGTAAACCATGATAAGATAATGAGGTCGTGTCCCAGTAAGAAAGAAGAGTTCCGATAAAGGTTCTCTATCTATGCAATGAGCCATAAATCCATTGCAAATACACATATGTACATAGATATACAAAAATACATATATGAATTCTCTCTCTCTCTCTCTCTCTCTCTCTCTCTCTCTCTCTCTCTCTCTCTCTCTCTCTTTATATACAATATATATATATATATATATATATATATATATATATATATATATATATATATATATTTATATATATATACGTATATATTATACATATGTATATATATTCATAGATACATAAGCACATAAGCAAATGTAAATACACATACAACATACATACACACACACATGCATACATAAAAGTGCGCGCGCACGCGCGGAAATAAGCCAACGAAAGTCTAAAAAAGGAAAAATTAGAATTCCCAAAGCGTCTCTATTAATATTAATCGTTTTAGAGAGTTCCGTTAAAAAGTTTAAAATGCAATTTCTTCAACTCTCTCTCTCTCTCTCTCTCTCTCTCTCTCTCTCTCCACGACGTCAAGGGCGCACACTTCATCTCCATTTTAATCACTCTAACCCGAAGTGACTTGAATGAGGAGTCGAAGTTAGGTCAAAGTGACCTAACTATAAAGATCCGCTTCCGTGTAGAAATTAAGTTTAGTAAATTTTGTCGGAAAAAAAAACGAGTAAAGAATACGCCAAAGAGCCACGGCCCATGAGACATTCAGCAGGCCCTGGTGGCCTGTACTTTTGTGGTGCCAGACGCACGAACATGGCTAACTTTAACCTTGAATAATAGGTTAAATAAAATAAAAACTACTAAGGGTAGAGGGCCAGACGTACGACCAAGGTTAACTTTAACCTTGAATAAGATAAAAACTACTGAGGCTAGAGGGCGGCAATTTGGTATGTTTGACGATTGGAATGTGGATGATCAACACACCATTTTGCAGCCCTCTAGCCTCAGTATCTTTTAAGATCCGAGGGAGGAGGAGGAGGGTTACTAATACAAGACAGATCAAGATTCCTATCCTAGTCAGTGCCTATTAATTTCAATTTCTAGACTCAAGTTTCTTTATGCCTTTTCTGTCTCAATTTTTTTTTAGTTAAATTAGTTCTCGCAACAATTATTTTTTTTACCGGTTATAATACTTTTCGGTACAATGATATTTTTATGGTTAAAATACTTCTCACAACATATTTCTTTATAAGTTAAAATACTTCTCGCAACAACTTTTTCACTAGCTAAATTACATCTCGCAACAATAATGATTTTTCTAGTTATAATACTTCTCGCAACAATAATTTTTTTACCGGTTAAAATACAGCTAGCAACATTTAATTTTTACTAGTATAAATAAATCTCGCAAGTTATTTTTTAACTGGTTATAATACTTTTCGCAACAAATATTTTATTACTGGTTAAAATACTTATCGCAACATTTATCTTTTTAAGTTAAAATACTTCTCGCAACAATAATTTTTTATACTAGTTAAAATACGCCTGGCAATTTTTATAAGCTAAAATACTTCTCACAACATTTATACATTTATTCTTTATAGTTAAAATACTTCTCGCAAGAATTATTGCTTTCTACTAGTTAAAATAATTCTAGCAAGAATTATTTTTCTACTAGTTAAAATACTTCTAGCAAACAATTATTTTTCTACTAGTTAAAATGCTCCTGGCAAGAATGATTTTTCTAATAGTTAAAATACTTCTAGCAAGAATTATTTTTCTACTAGTTAAATACTTCTAGCAAGAATTATTTTTCTACTAGTTAAAATACTTCTAGCAAGAATTGATTTTCTACTAGTTAAAATACTTTCTCGCAAACAATTACTTTTTTTCTACTAGTTAAAATACTTTCTAGCAAGAATGATTTTCTCCTAGTTAAAATACTTCCTAGTCAAGAATGATTTTTTCTAAAACGAAAAAAAAAATTTTACAATACTTCTAGCAAGAATGATTTTTCTACTAGTTAGAATGCTTCTAGCAAACATTTGTTTTTCTACTAGTTAAAAATACTTCTAGCAAAGAACAAGAATTGATTTTTTCTTAACTAGTTTAAAATAACTTCCTAGCAAGAATTGATTTTTTCTAACGAGTTTAAAATACTTCTAGCAAGAATGATTTTTCTACTAGTTAAAATGCTTCTAGCAAACAATTATTTTTCTACTAGTTAAAATACTTCTAGCAAGAATTACTTTTCTACTACTTAAAATACTTCTAGCAAACAATTATTTTTCTACTAGTTAAAATACTTCTAGGAAGAATGATTTTTCTAATAGTTAAAATACTTCTAGCAAACAATTATTTTTCTACTAGTTAAAATACTTCTAGCAAACAATTATTTTTCTACTAGTTAAAATACTTCTAGGAAGAATGATTTTTCTAATAGTTAAAATACTTCTAGCAAACAATTATTTTTCTACTAGTTAAAATACTTCTAGCAACAATTATTTTTCTACTAGTTAAAATACTTCTAGTAACAATTATTTTTCTACTAGTTAAAATACTTCTAGTAACAATTATTTTTCTACTAGTTACAATACTTCTAGCAACAACTATTTTTTACTAGTTAAAATACTTCTAGCAAACAATTATGTTTCTATTAATTAAAATACTTCTAGCAACAATTATTTTTATACTAGTTAAAATACTTCTAGCAAACAATTATTTTTCTAATAGTTAAAATACTTCTAGCAAGAATTATTTTTCTACTAGTTGAAATACTTCTAGCAACAATTATTTTTATACTAATTAACATACTTCTAACAACAATTATTTTTCTATTAATTAAAATACTTCTAGCACAACTATTTTTTACTAGTTAAAATACTTCTAGCAAACAATTATGACGACCTAAACTTCGGAGCCTTTGCCTCAAACAGGGAAAAAGGAAAAATGTCCAAAATTCAGTTAAGACGCCCTCGGGCTTTCTCAAAGCCTCCGTTGTAAAGAAAATTATTTGGGGGAGGATTATGGGATTTTAACGGGGGCCTTAATACCACCCACTTTTTTTCGGGGAAAATATTTATAAGACCTCTTGTCGCAATTTTATTGCAGTGAAGCAGAATTTCACAGGCTAAACTGATAAATATTTATACAGAGGAATAACTGGTACTACATGTGCCTATGTATACCTCATAACTAAAGTGAAGTTATTCAAGTATATTGGAATCGGATTCATATACAAACATGCCAGAAAAACAGAAAAACCTTAAAAAAATACTTATGGTGATGGAAACTATTTATTTACAATAACCATAAAATCACATATATTTTCTTGCGAATATTAACAGAAAGGGGAAACCAATTATCTTTATATCTTTACGTCTGTATATATATATATATATATATTATATATATATATATATATATATATATATATATATATATATATACAGAGAGAGAGAGAGAGAGAGAGAGAGAGAGAGAAGAGAAACTCCTCAAAGAGACAGATAGCTAATAAAAACGGAAGCAAGGATATTCCAAAGAATGTGGAGCAGCCACAAAAATAAATAAATAAATAAATAAATACAAGAGTAAAATGAGGCAATCCTAGAGATGGTATTATTTTCAAAGAATAAGTCAAAACTAAGTAAGGGATTATGTTGGCCTGGTTGGTTGAATGCAACTACTAGAGAGAAAAGGGGGAAGCTATGTAGATGCTACAGGCTAATAGGAACGAAATACAGAGTTTAGGATAAAGGCCAATCACTGGGACCTACGAGATCATTCAGCGCTGGAAGGGAAATTGCGAGTAGGTAGGTTTCAAAGGTGTAACAGGAGGTAAACCTCAAAGTAGTTGCACTATGAAACAATTGTTAGGAGTGGGTGGACAGTACGAATCAAGAAAGATATGAATCAAGGTACAGTACAAGGCATGAGTGGAGTTGCAGCTAGGGGCCGAAGGGAAGCTGCAAAGAACCTTTAGTACTGCCTACAGTGCACCCCGTGAGGTGCACTACGGTACTACCCCCGTACAGTTTACAGGATAATATCCATTTTCTAGCTAAAGTAACTCAAAAAACTACGTGCAGATTATGAGGCCATATACCATAAAGCAAAAATAAGGATGAACAGAAATATCTAGATAATAAAAGACAATTTTTTTTAATACTATAATGAAGACAGAAAATGTGAAGGGAAAACATACTCCATCACACTCTTTGAAGTACATTTTACTTTGTAATGTTTTTTCTTTTTTCTTTTTCTTTTTTTTAATTCCCAGCGTCCTACTCATTTTCATTAAAATGTTAGTTACCTTCCATTATCATCCCTTCGCAAAACCTAAGCAAAATCTCAATGGAATGTATTTTAGACGATATACCGGTAATATTTCAACATTCCCGTTCATCCCTTCAGTTTTTTATGTGTTGTCATATATGAAAAAAAAAAACTGATACTTCTTCATCCAAACTTATATGCCATTACCCTACACACCTATGATTAAAATATTAAGAAGGAAATTCAAGTTAAGCTTAATAAGACTGCATAGCGTAAAACACCCTTTGACTTTTCAAAGGTCAAACCAGGTCAACTTAATCATCACAGGCCTGCCATTATAACCAGTCGATATGAAGATACCAGACAACGCCGTACGAGATTATACTTGGTACACAAAGCAAAAAAGGGGAATGAAGAGTTTATCAGGAAGAAAACGTTAACACGACCATGATGCTGCGAATGAAGCATTCAACTGTCCAAAATCTTTCATTATATCTACAAAACCAAACTGACAGATGAATTGCTGTATTGTTAATCACTCCAAAATTGAATGATCTATATACAATATACACACACACATACACACATATACATAATACACACACACACACACACACACATATATTAGATTATATATTATATATATATATAATTATTATATATATATATATTATATAATAAAATCGGTGTAGAATATGATCAGTAAACACATTAAGAACTTAATATATTTTACGATATGTCAAATGTAAATAACGACTTGGTAAAATCACTAAAAGAAGAAGAAGAAGAAGAGAGAGAGAGAGAGAGAGAGAGAGAGGAGAGATAATAATCAAGTCCAAAACAACAATGCAGGCAGTTTAGCCCAATGGGAACCAGCAGAGTGTTCCTTAGCCCTACGGGGGTTGTGCGAGTCTGGAGGGGGTGGGGGTGGGGGGGGGGGGGAGTGGGGGAATTAGGTACAATCCCCAAATCCTCTAGAGAAACTCCCTGAAATAATTCCCCTTTCACCTCCAACAACCCTTCTAGTCTAGCCTTCCCAAGCAAAGAAA
>NC_087210.1:81898267-81900767 GCF_015104395.2 Macrobrachium nipponense | reverse complement strand
GTCATTATAAAAAAGAAAGAAAAAACACAGCAAGAAGGATTCATCATGACCAGCTATATTTTGACCTACGAATAGAACCGTCGATATTATATGACTGACAAGAATGTTTTCTCCCCCCCCCACCCACCCACCACGTTACTCCCATCCCGACCACCCCCTCCCCAACCACTAACATCTAATTCCCAACCACAATTACACAATAAAAATTATAATAATAATATTAAATAATAAAATAAAAATCAAAGGCAAACGCGTACGGGAAGTATCAACCATTCATTCAATATAATATCACAAGACAAAATGGGAATCTTTTCTTCTCTTAAGATGAACTCCAACTCCGAAAGTATATCACACTTTGAGGAATCAGTATGTGGAATCGACATGAATATATGAATTTTACTCCCTGTTTGTTTAGCCCTGGTTTCTCTCTCTCTCTCTCTCTCTCTCTCTCTCTCTCTCTCTCTTTGGAAGCGAGTTTTTGGCTTCAGTTAGTGTTAGACAATCTTTCTTATTTTTTTGCTATTGTTTTCCTGGTTTTTTTTTCAGCCCTCCAAGTGTAGATTTCCGGGTCAATTATGCAGCTAATCTTCGTACACACAAAAACACACATACACGCTGGCGCGTGCACACACACCCACCCACCCATCCACACACACACACACACACAGTAAAATAAGAAAGGACTTGATAAAAGTAAAAAATTGTGTATCAGAGAGAGAGAGAGACCTATACATATATTCAAAAACCACCGCAATTTATGCTAGCTTACGAAGAGAGAGAGAGAGAGAGAGAGAGAGAGAGAGAGAGAGAGAGAGATTTATCCATAAATTCAAATACCACCGCAATTTATTCTAGCTTGTGAGAGAGAGAGAGACCTCTAGACATCCTTGTTGCGTTGCAACATCACCCCCCACCTCTTCCGCCGTCCACCCCGAACTTCGAATCTATTGGCTTTCTCGTTCGCCATGCAGGTGATCGTGTTTTACATCTCCCGAGAGAGACCTTGGAAAAAATAAATAAATAAAAAAAAAGGACTCCCGGAGAGCGTTGGCACATCTTACTTCGCGCCAAATGCATTACCGTCCGATAGACGAGGAGGGGGAGGTGGAGGTGGGTATTTGGTTAGGAAGTAAGGGGGTTGGGGGGAGGAGACTCGTATAAGTTAGGTGAGTGGGACAGGAGTCCTGTACATTGGGGACGGGGGATAGTTTTACTTGTTTGTTTGTATGGTGTTTTTGCGCTGTATGGAACCAGTGGTTATTCAGCAAGGGGACCAACGGCTTTACGTGACTTCCGAACCACGTCGAGAGTGAACTTCTATCACCAGAAATTACACATCTCTCACAGGGGGAGGGGGGTGGTTTTGTTATGGGAAAGGGGGAATATAGATACTAAGCGTATGTGGACGAGTGAGTGAGAAGGTAGAATCACAAAGCAATGGAAAGAAAGAAGCTACATTTTATGAAATAAAGAAAAAAAATATGGATATGATCGAAATATAAGATAAAATGAAATTACAAAGATTCTAAAGCACACAAAGGCAATGGAAAGAGAGAAGCTGAATTTTATGAAATAAAGAAAAAAATATGGATATGCTCGAAATATAAGATAAAATGAAATTACAAAGATTCTAAAACATACGAAGGCTTCTCAGTATCTCCAAATTTAAGATAAATACGTAAAGAAGAGGGCGACTCAATTATCACCCACGAACACAACACGAACATCACAATATTAGGCTCTTAGAACTCTCTTTTATATACCATTTGAACAAATCTAATTCCGTGAACGAATTCCAGTCTAACCTGCTTCCAGAACCTCATCAACCGCTTTTTGGAAGTCGTCATCATCTGTATTACCCGACTCCATTCCGACCTGCAGTCGGAAGCTGCGATAATAAAAACACAACGCGATCCTCTGTTATCATAATACACCGGTCTTTCACCTCTCGTGGGATCGGGAATCATGGAATCATTCACCACCGGAACCTAAAGCTGGACTTGGATTTAGATTATTGATTGAAATCAGGCATCATCTGCATTTAACCGCTCTTCTTCCGCGCTGCTGGCACTGTGCAATTTAATGTGAAGTCATGATCCCCATTTGAAACAATAGGTTAGTGATCAGGTAATCCAGGTATCTATCTAATCTACATTCTACCCAAGAAGCGGAAAATATGACCCTAAACTTAAACTGCGAAGTCATAAATCCCATTTGAAACTATACTGTAGTTTAGTGATCAGGTAATATTTTCTACCCAAGAAGCGGAAAATATTACCACTAAACTACGTAAAAGAAGCTGTGATCAAAAATAGATTGCTAAATATAATGAAACTACTTTCTTTTTAATTTTAGATCACCACTAAACAACGTATAGAAGCTGTGATTACAAATAGATTGCTAAATATATCTAAACTACTTTCTTTTTTCATTTTATATGACCACTAAACTCCGTATAGAAGCTGTGATTAAAAATAGCCTGCTAAATATACTGAAACTA
>NC_087210.1:81880767-81893267 GCF_015104395.2 Macrobrachium nipponense | reverse complement strand
TGCACACTTATTATTTAAGAAATTCATTTCATTCTGCAAGATTTTGCACTTAGCCAAACGGATTGACAACCAGAGATTAGCCATTCAATATCTGAGTGGCAATAATAAGGATTAGAAACGTTCCCCAATATAATGATTAGGGCCCCTAATCAATGAATACTAGAGTTTGTTTCCTTCATTTATTCCAGAGGTAAGAGTTTTTTCTTTTCTCTCTCTCTCTAACTCACTTGTAGTTCATATGAATAACTGATACATGATTAGCTGTGAATAAATTCTCATTTAAATAATTTTAGAGTGAATTAACATAAAAAATATATAACAGTGACTTGACCACTCATGCCTTCCTTATTATCAAGCTTACATTACAAACTCTTCGGGCCTTCCCATGATTGCCCTTGTTCATAAGACATTACTTCCTTGAACTGTCCATTTCCCCGGGAAGTTGCATTCCTATCTCTCGCAAAATATGATGATTTGTTTTTGGTTACGCTGACCAATATTTGGCAGAGTTTCCATTTAAAAATCCCGTCACTTTTTCTCCTACTTATAATGAACAATCGATCAAAACCAAATACATATATCACTGTAGGAACATAAAATATAATCATAGAATGAATAATAAATATAATAATAATAATATCACCTGCAGATCTGTATAATAATAAATAATACTAATAATAATAATAAATACTATAAGAATAATATAATTACTAATATTGACTTCTGCTCAGCACTATTAATCTTGTAGGTCTTCTCTATTTTTCCTGATGATGGCTTTCTCGCTGTTGCAAAAGACTGGCGAGCAACCGCCTGTTTGGAAACCGTGCAGGACACCTCAGCTCGAACTCGACCGAGCATCCCAGATGCTGATTAATAATGGGTACTCGAATAAACTCGTAAACCGAGAAACACGAGCCGCCCTTGACAAGTGGTACATGACGGAGGAAGAGAGAAGGAACATTCCACCCCCGGAGGATATAAAACTTTTCTAAAAAGCCTTCATGCACAACCAATACAAGAAGGACGAAGCAGCCATGAAAAAAATAATAGAGGAACACGTCCGCCGTATGGAGGAAGGGAAGAGAGTATCCCTCATTATTTACTGCAAGAATCGGAGTATGCAGGACCTCCTGACGAAGAACAACCCCTCCCCGCCCTTAGGAGACCCCCTAAAGCAGTCCAACGTTGTCTACCGATACGTATGCCCCGCCCAAGGATGCCCTGGGATTTACATCGGCATGACGACGATGCGCCTGTCTAAAAGGATCTCCTGCCACGCCCAGGAGGGTGCCATTAGGCAGCACGCCCTTGCAATACACCAGAAAGATATCACGAGAGACATCATCAGGAATGCCAAGATCATCGGGAGAGCCCCTGACCCACGACGTCTGCGCCTCCTAGAAGCGCTGCTTCTTATCCTGAGTCAAAAGTCCCCGCCTAATACCACTCAAGAAAGCGTTCCTGATACCGACGTGTGTGGAGGAGGATCCTCCCCCCCCCCCGCCCCCCCCCCCCCCCCCCCCCCCCCCCCCCCCCCCCCCCCCCCCCCCACCCCCCCCCCCCCCCGCCCCCCCCCCCCCCCCCCCCGCCCCCCCCCCCCCCCCCCCCCCCCCCCCCCCAACCCGAAAGTACCAGCGCGCATGAAACAAGCACCGGACGTGAAGTATATTATGAGAATAATACCAGGGGTGACGTCACTCAGGTAGAAGCCAATCAAGAGGATCCCAGTGATATCCCCCGCCGAAGGTCTGCAAGACTCGTAAACGCTAGCCGTATGAGTCGCCTTCTCAGGAACCAATGAAAACTCGACCTGCCGGAGAGGTTCTCTAGATCGTACTCGAGAGCCAGCACATCACAATATAAGAAAAAGGACTCGCCACAGGAAGACCTCTACGGAAATGCAGTCCCCAAGCAGTCATCGCTTGATAATGTCCTGTGGATCAGGAAGAAACGTCGCGTTGGAGAGAGAGAGAGAGAGAGAGAGAGAGAATTGTATAAGCAATAATAAACCAAATGACTCAACCGAATTTTACCATGCCCTTTGGTACGTTACTCGCCAGTCTTAGCAACAACGAAAAAGCCGTCATCAGAAAGATAGAGAAGACTCTCTACAAGATTAATGGTGCTGAACCAGTCTCTCCTTGTAATTTTAAAACCTTCTACAATATTATATTTTTAACACCACTGTGGCTTTTCATTTATTATTATTATTATTATTTTATTATTATTATTATTATTATTATTACTAATGGTTTAAAATTATTTGTTCTACACATTAATAAAAAAAAAAAATTTCTTAATGCGTAATTGAATTCTGTTCCTGCAGTGTCAAGAGTCACAAAAAGGCATATACACACACAAATATATATATATATTATTAATATATATATATATAATATATATATATATATATATATATTTTTATATATTATATACACGTTCAACAAGTATACTAATAAATTATTTTGCTACGAGATAAAAAAAGCGCCATTTATCTCAGCAGTAAATTCAATGTAGAGCTATAGTGAAAAATATAACTTTAAATAACGTAAACTGCTAATTAAACTTCTCTGAAGTATTATTAGTAAACCTAGTAACCGAAGGCTGCTTTTATTATTTTTCCCAAAAACAAGAATTTTAGCAAGTTTCCGCTCCCATGTTAGATTAACAGACAGAGATTACTGAAGAATTCTGGAAAACATGCAATATACAAAGTAAAAAAAAAAAATTTATTTCAAGAACATAAAAGTAAAATCCGGTGATTTAACATTTTTTTCTGAACAATCATCTGTAGCAATTAGTAAATCTAAGTCGTTCCTTTGAAGACGCATCCTAGAAGCACGTCCTACGTTTAAAGACTTTCCGAATATCCGCTGATTCCTTCGTCTCCGTTCTGAAGGATCCAAAGTCTCCGAGGAAACCAGCGACTCACGAAGACTCAAAAGTCCTCAAGGATCCGGGGAAAACCTCAGAGCCCTGTGCGTCTTAAACTAAAACAAAGCTTAGTGACCGGGACCGGCTTTGGTATGTCTGCAAAGATGTTTACTCAAATCAGTGAATTGTTTGAAATGTTTCAACAGAAGTGCAATGATTTTGTAGCCGGTGCCCGGCTTATGACAAATCTTATTCTTGCTGGCGGTTTCAATTGGCGGGTGACTCTTGAGAAAGAGCTTCACCTTTGTGACACCGCCCGAGCAACTTTACTACTGGATTTCAGGAGGGAAAGTAGAGTGCGCCGCATTCTGCATTCCATACTGGACTATATAGGACTTGCTAATGTTGTTGGTTACGAAGAACCTACCTTGTCAGGCTGCAATGGACCCCTGGAATTGTTGGTGAGGACCAGTCTTCACCTTGAACAGGAATCCCACGAAGATCTTCATAATGTCGACCAATCTGTATTTTGGCCCAAGATGCTCCTGTTCCTTGCCACCATCTTCACCGCCGCACTCATCACCAAAGGTGTGATGAGAACTGTTGGCAAGAAAGGAGTGACTTGGAATATGGACCTGGAAGTGGACCTGGAAATGGACCTGGAAGAAGAGGACGAAAACGTAGAAGACATTTTGGAAAACCTTACCAGCGAAGTCACTGACGACTCTGAAACAGCTGTGAGCAAGGTCGCCCTTGAAAACGCGAGCCTCGAAGTATCCACCTGTGAGTCAGAGACTGTCGAAGAACAAGAAATTTCAGCCGAGAGTGACCAGCAGGACTTCGACGCTATTCACCCTGAAGAGAGAAAGCAGGAAGGCGACAGTGAGGAAGTCGAAAACGCAGATGTAAATCAAGACGTTCTGGATAAAACGCTGGAGGAAAACTGCCTCTTTGAAGGAGTGGAAAAAGAAAAGCCTCTTCCTCCAGCACAAAAGGGGAATGAAATGTCTCCCCATCCTGGAGGAACGATTCAGGTGAAAAGCAAAATCCAGGAAGCAGGAAATGAGGCGGAGAAGGAAAGTGCTGTCTCGACCAATAACTGCAAAAGAAAACTTCCCGTCAAATGTGGACCTTTGAAACGTGCAAGAGGTAAAACCTTCACGTTTCACTGTGGTAAAGGCCACGACTTTGGTCAGATTATCGGCAAAGGAGGCAAATTCACGAAACTGGCCAAGGAGGACCACGGGGTCATCCTCAATGTCCGCAGTGATGGTTCAAGGCTGGTTGAACTAACAGGACCGAAGGTGAATGTCGAAAAGGTCTACCGAGAAATTCAATTCAGAGTAGACAAGAATTTCGACATCAGCGAACTATCCCAGGTAGTGACAGGGCTTTTTGCAGCTGGGAAGGAAGATTTCGTCATGGTCGTTGAAAAGGAGTTCAGGGAGGCCATGTTGGGACCACAGAAAATAAACCTTCAGAAGTTGTTAAGGCAGCTGCAGGTGGGCATCTACCTCCCTGACAATAATGACGACCGTGATTACATCGGAATCTTTGGCCCTGTGGAACAAGCAAAGAAAGCCCACCAAGTAATTTTGGCCATGATAGAGGACATTAAAAACTGGCCAAAGGATGAAGACCTGAAACTCGTCGGCTTAGACTGCTACGAGTTCTGCTTGCCACCCAAGGGCAGAGGTTTTCTCAAAGGCCTTTTCAGACAACTGGATGACGAGATCAGAGGCCTCTATGATGTGAAATTCATTCTCCCCCAGGATAAGGAAAAGAGGGAAGTTGCCTATTTAGGGGGAGATATGAAACAAGTGACCCGGGCCTATCAACATGTCCAGGACGTCCTTCAGGAGCTGAAGGTGGAAGCCTCCGACATCAAAATGGAAGGACTGAAGAGAATTGATGCAGGAAGGTATCAATTTGAAGTCAAGGCCAAACAAAAGGGGTTAGTGATTGGGCAGAAAGGACAAAACTTGAGGAAAATTGAAAAGAAAAACAACGTGAGGATAACCATGCATGCAAAGACAGAAGACTACATAACAATAAAGGGTCATTTGGACGATGTCCAGGAAGCGTGTCGAGAAATAAAGGTTATCACAGACCCAACTCCCAGGCAGACAGGAGGGACTTTCCCCCGGAAGGAAGTCTCCCCAGGGTTAACTCAGATTGGGTCCCGCCTCTACCTGACAGTCCTCGACGGGCAGGAAAGAGCAAAGGTCATCGGAAGAAGAGGCCTGACCATAAAGAAGCTCACTGCCAAGCACAAAGTCTACTTCCACGGACCGAAGAGGGGTGAGATCTCTAATTTGTGCACTATCACGGGGGAGGAGAAGGACGCCATTGCCTTCCTTAACGAAGTCCACCAGATCCTCAAGACTGAAGCAGAGGAGAGGAACAAGGACCGGGAAACCAGAAGGCATCCAAGACCTCTCGTCTTGGGCGACTTCTTCTAGACTGAGAAGAGATGAAGGGACGAGATACTCTCTCTCAGGACATGCAGAAAGAAGAACTATAGTTTCTTCTAGTATGCTATGTCCCTTGATGAACATCTTCTCAGATATATGTCATAGCGGACAAGGGTCCAGGAAAAAATATCTAGAACTATTCATTCAGATATCCCACCAATCTGAAGGAATAATCTAGAAGATGGGCTTGCAGAAAGAAAAATAGTTTCTTTAAGTATGCTATGTCCTTTGATGAACATCTTGTACAAGATATTTGTCATGCGGACAACGGTCCAATATCTAGAACTATTCGTTCAGATATCCCACCAATTTGAAGGAATAATCTAGAAGATGGGCTTGCAGAAAAAAGAATAGTATCTTTAAGTATGCTATGTCCCTTGATGAACATCTTGTAACGAATGCTAGTTTGTCTTGTCGTTAGACAAGGGTCCTTAATATCTAGATCTATTTCTTTCAGATATCCCACCAATCTGAAGGAATAATCTAGAAGATGGGCTTGCAGAAAGAAGAATAGTTTCTTCAAGTATGCTTTGTCCCTTGATGAACATCTTGTACAAGATATTTGTCATGCGGACAACGGTCCAATATCTAGAACTATTCTTTCAGATATCCCACTAATCTGAAGGAATAATCTAGAAGATGGGCTTGCAGAAGGAAGAATAATTTCTTCAAGTATGATATGTGGGGCATTTGCCCTTCTTGATGAACACATCTTGTACAAAATATTTGTCATGCAGGACAAGGGGTCTCAATATCTAGATCTATTCTTTCAGATATCCCACTAATCTGAAGGAATAATCTAGAAGATGGGCTTGCAGAAGGAAGAATAATTTCTTCAAGTATGCTATGTCCCTTGATGAACATCTTGTACAAGATATTTGTCATGCGGACAATGGTCCAATATCTAAAACTATTCGTTCAGATATCCCACCAATCTGAAAGAATAATCTAGAAGATGGGCGTTGTCTCCCTTCCGCAAAAAGAATAGTTTCTTTAATTAGTATGCTATGTCCCCTTGATGAACATCTTGTACAAGATATTTGTCATGCGGACAAGGGAAGGGTCCGAATATCTAGAATCTATTCGTTTCAGATATCCCACTAATCTGAAGGAATAATCTAGCAAGATGGCTTGCATTAAGGAAGAATAATTTCTTCAAGTATGCTTATGTCCCTTGATGAACATCTTGTACAAGATATTTTGTCATGCGGACAATTGGGTCCGAATATCTAGAACTATTTCTTTCTAGCTATCCCACCAACATCTGAAGGAATTAATCTAGAATGATGCTTGCAGAAGGAAGAATAGTTTTTTTTCTTCAGTATGGCTTCTAAGATCCCGTTGATGAACATCTTGTGCAAGATATTTGTCATGCGGACAAGGGTCCAATATCTAGAAATATTCTTTCAGATAACCCCCTTATTCTGAAGGAATAATCTAGACGATGGGCTTGCAGAAAGAAGAATTGTTTCTTTAAGTATGCTATGTCCCTTGATGAACATCTTGTACAAGATATTTGTCTTGCGGACAAGGGTCCAATATCTAGATCTATTCTTTCAGATATCCCACAAATCTGAAGGAATAATCTAGAAGATGGGCTTGCAGAAAAAAGAATAGTTTCTTTAAGTATGCTATGTCCCTTGATGAACATCTTGTACAAGATATTTGTCATGCGGACAAGGGTCCAATATCTAGAACTATTCTTTCAGATAACCCCCCTATTCTGAAGGAATAATCTAGAAGATGGGCTTGCAGAAAGAAGAATTGTTTCTTTAAGTAATGCTATTTGTCCCTTGATGAACATCTTTTACAAGATATTTGTCTTGTGAACAGGGTCCAATATTTGTAATCTTTATCTTTCAGATTCCCACTAATCTGGCCAAGGGAATACCTCTAAAGATGGGCTTGCAGAAAAAAAGAATGTTTCTTAATAATGCTATGTCCCTTGATGACATTCTTGTACAAGGATATTTGTCCATGCCGACCAGGGTCCAATATCTGAAGGAATCTAATTCTTCAGAATATCCAACCAATCTGGGGAATAATCTATAAGGGAGGGCTTGCAGAAAAAAAGAATAGTTTCTTCAAGTAATGCTATTGGTCCCTTGATGAATCATTCTTGGTACAAGATATTTGTCCATGTCAGGACAAGGGTCCAATATCTAGATCTATTCTTTCAGATATCCAACCAATCTGGAGGAATAATCTAGAAGATGGGCTTGCAGAAAGAAGAATAATTTCTTTAAGCATGCAATGTCCCTTGATGAACATCTTGAACAAGATATTTGTCATGTGGACAAGGGTCCAATATCTATAACTATTCTTTCAGATAACCCCCCCTATTCTGAGGGAATAATCTAGAAGATAGGCTTGCAGAAAGAAGAATAGTTTCTTTAAGTATGCTATGTCCCTTGATGAACATCTTGTACAAGATATTTGTCATGCGGACAAGGGTCCAATATCTAGAACTATTCTTTCAGATAACTCCCCTATTCTGAAGGAATAATCTAGATGATGGGCTTGCAGAAAAAAGAATAGTTTCTTCAAGTATGCTATGTCCTTTGATGAACATCTTGTACAAGATATTTGTCATGTGGACAACGGTCCAATTTCTAGAACTATTCTTTCAAATAACTCCCCTATTCTGAAGGAGTAATCTAGAAAATGGGCTGGCAGAAATAAGAATAGTTTCTTCAAGTATGCTATGTCCCTTGATGAACATCTTGTACAAGATATTTGTCATGCGGACAAGGGTCCAATATCTAGAACTATTCTTTCGAAGACGGGCTTGCAAAAGGGAGAATAGATTCTTCTAGTATGCTATGTCCCTTGATGAACATCTTGTACAAGATATTTGACATGCGGACAAGGGTCCAATATCTAGATCTATTCATTCAGATAACCTCCCTATTCTGAAGGAATAATCTAGAAGATGGGTTTGCAGAAGGAAAAATAGATTCTTCTAGTATGCTATGTACCTTGATGAACATCTTGTACTGGGTATTTGTCATGTGGACAATGGTCCAATATCTAGAATTATTCTTTCAGATATCCCATCAATCTGAAGGAATAATCTAGAAGATGGGCTTGCAAAATGAAGAAAAGTTTCTTCAAGTATGCTATGTCCCTTGATGAACATCTTGTGCAAGATATTTGTCATGCGGACAAGGGTCCAATATCTAGAACTATTCTTTCAAATATCCCACCAGTCTGAAGGAATAATCTAGAAGACGGGCTTGCAAAAGGGAGAATAGATTCTTCTAGTATGCTGTGTGCCTTGATGAACATCTTGTACAAAATACTTGTCATGCGGACAAGTGTCCAATATCTAGATCTATCTATCTGATATGTCACCAATCTGAAAGAATAATATAGTAGATGGGCTTGCAGAAAGAAGAAGTCAGTATGCTATGACCCTGATGAAAATCTGCATCTTCGTGCAGACAAGGGTTCAATATCTAGATCTTCTTTAGTATCCATCTTGAAGAATAATTCGAGAATGGGGCTTGCAGAAAGAAGAATAGTCTTCAAGTATGCTATGACTTGATGAATCTTGTACAAAATACTTCATCAGAAGGGTCCAATATCACTATTCTTTCAGATATCCCACCAATCTGAAAGAATAATCTAGAAGATGGGCTTGCAGAAAGAAGAATAGTTTCTTCAAGTATTCTATGCCCTTTGATGAACATCTTGTACAAAATATTTCTCATGCAGACAAGGGTCCAATATCTAAAACTATTCTTTTAAATATACCTCCAATCTGAAGGAATAATCTAGAAGATGGGCTTGCAGAAGGAAGAATAGATTCTTCTAGTATGCTATGTCCCTTGATGAACATCTTGTACAAAATACTTGTCATGCAAACAAGGGTCCAATATCTAGATCTACTCTTTCAGATATCCCACCAATCTGAAGGAAGAATATAGAAGCTGGGCTTGCAGAAAGAAGAATAGTTTCTTCAAGTATGCTACTATTCTTCAAGTATGCTATGTTCCTTGATGAACATCTTGTACAGGGTATTTGTTTCACTGATTTTGCGGAAACCCAATAGGGTCTAATAATCTAGAACTCAAGGGGGGGGGTTTTCTTTTTCAAGGATTATTCCCACCCCCAACAACATAAAAAAATCTTGGAAGGGGGGAAAAAATAAAATTCTTAAGGGGAAAGGGATGGGGTCTTAACAAAAATGGAATAAAATTAGTTTGTCTTTCCCCAAGTATTAGCGCTATGGTCCCCTTGGATTTGGAACATTTTTTTTTTTTTTTCTTGGTCCGTGCCCCAAACGATATTTTGTTCATTGCTCGGGGGAACAAAGGCGGGTTCCCCAATATCTAGAAAAACCTATTTCTTTTCAAAAAAAATTATCCCAAAACCCAGTCTGAAGGAATAATCTAGAAGACGGGCTTGCAAAAGGGAGAATAGATTCTTCTAGTATGCTATGTCCCTTGATGAACATCTTGTACAAAATACTTGTCATGCGGACAAGGGTCCAATATCTAGATCTACTCTTTCAGATATCCCACCAATCTGAAAGAATAATCTAGTAGATAGGCTTGCAGAAAGAAGAACAGTTTCTTCAAGTATGCTGAAGAATAGTTTCTTCAAGTATGCTGTGTCCCTTGATGAACATCTTGTACAAGATATTTGTCATGCGGACAAGGGTCCAATATCTAGATCTATTCTTTCAAATTGCCCCCTTATTCCACCTGCAAAATATTCATATGACCTATGGGCTTCTCTTGCAGTCATCGCTTGATAATGTCCTGTGGATCAGGAAGAAACGTCGCGTTGGAGAGAGAGAGAGAGAGAGAGAAGGATGAGACGAGAGAGAGAGAGAGAGAGAGAGAGAGAGTTTTGTATAAGCAATAATAAACCAAATGACTCAACCGAACTTCACCATGCCCTTTGGCGCGTTGCTCGCCAGTCTTAGCAACAACGAGAAATCCGTCATCAGAAAAATAGAGAAGACTCTCTACAAGATTAGTGCTGAAGCAGCAGTCATTTTTAACAAAAGAAGTCTACGAGAGGGTCTCCTTCCGAATAATAATAATAATAATAATAATAATAATAATAATAATAATAATAATAATAATAATAATAATGGAGTTTTATAGTTTCTTTAAATACCTGCACATATACTATATAACTGGATTAGTTTTTCCATTTTAAGACTCGTGCTACTATGAGTATTTTTTAAATAATAATAATAATAATAATAATAATAATAATAATAATAATAATAATAATAATAACAACAACATGAAATCTCAACACGCTGAAGGATCTCTGCAAATTTGCTGGAAACGCTGAATCCTACTGAAAGTAGGATCCTTTTTCCACTCTCTTGTTATTTGGGGATTTCAAAAGTTTATCTGCAACCGGGCCGGAGGAGGAGGAGGAGGAGGAGGAGGAGGAGGAATTGCTGCACCTCAACCCCCTCCACCCCAACTCCTACCCTCCCAAAAGGACCCTCGCCCCAAAAATCTTCAAAATCCTCGCCCTATCCAAAAATCCTTTTTCTCTTCAGACTCATACAAACACAGACTCTCTCTCTCTCTCAAGAACTTCCTGTGACAATACAAGCATTCTCTCAACATCCAGTTAACCTATATGTCTGTCTGCCCTTTATTACCGTGCTTTCACTACACACACTCCCTTTTACCATCCTAAGTCACTCTCTCTCTCTCTCTCTCTCTCTCTCTCTCTCTCTCTCTCTCTCTCTCTCTCTCTCTCTCTCTCTCTCTAAGAACTTCCTGTGATAATACAATCATTCTTTCAACATGCAGTCTATGTTTGTCTTCCTTTCAATACTGTGCTTTCACTATGCAAATTCCCTTTACCATATCAAACTCTCTCTCTCTCTCTCTCTCTCTCTCTCTCCAGAACTTCCTCTGAAAATACAAACATTACAACCCATTCTCTCAACGCTCATCCTTGTCTATGATACCACTACACACATTCCCTTAACTATATTAAACTCTCTCTCTCTCTCTCTCTCTCTCTCTCTCTCTCTCGACACTATTTGCACCAGGCAGACCCCAACATGCTGCAGCACCTGCCTGTCCGTCATCGTTACAGCGTCCAATAGACAAACAAGACAGGCTTACACAGACTACGTTTCGCAGCAAATAAAAGACAAAAGGCCAAAAATTTAAAATAAAGAAATAAAACTTTAAGGATGAAATTGGGGCATAGAGTTTACTGATGAAAATCATAGAGAAAGTAGATGAATAGATAGATACAGTAAGACGGAATGGGCCAGAAATAATATATATCTTATATATATATATTACTAAAACGAGGCTCGGAGCATAACTGCTACGACCATCCCTCCCTCCTGCCATCAGGGACCAAGAAAAGTGTCACTGGTCGAATTTGCACGCGAACTTTTAATTTGCACATTGTTTACACCCGCTTTTACTCCGATGCAACGTGTTTGTGCAATCGGTAGCAGACAAAAATGAGAAGCCGTGTTTATATTGTTACTCCCATGTTTATAGAGCGCTGTCATACACGAATATTATTAGCCACGTTCAGGACTGGTCACCTATTCAGCAGGAAAGTTCAGAATTGGTCACCTATTCAGCAGGAAAGTTCAGAATTGGTCACCTATTTCATGAAGCAGGTTCAGAATTGGTAACCTATTCAGCAGGAATGTTCAGGATTGGTCACCTATTTCATGAAACAGGTTCAGGATTGGTCACCTATTTAGTAGGAAGGCGTGGTCACTTATTTAGTAGGCAGATTCATGATCAGTCACCTATTTTATTAAGCAGGTTCAAGATTAGTTACCTTTCTAGTAGGCAGGTTCATGATTGGTCACCTATTTAGCAGGAATGTTCAGGATTGGTCACCTATTTAGTAGGCTGACGTGGTCGCTTATTTAGCAGGCAGGTTCAGAATTGGTCACCTATTTCATGAAGCAGATTCAAGATTAGTCACCTATTTCATGAAGCAGGTTCAGCATTGGTCACCTGTTTTAGGTAAGCAGGGTCAGGACCCGTCACTTATTTAGTAAGCAGGCTCAAGATTGGTTACCTGTTTAAAGCAGGTGCAGAATTGGTCACCTGTTTAGTAGGCAGGTTCCAGATTGGTCACTATTAGGTAGGAGGTGCAGAACTGGTCACCTATTTACAAGGCAGCTTCAGA
>NC_087210.1:81873267-81875767 GCF_015104395.2 Macrobrachium nipponense | reverse complement strand
ATTTTTCCAGATTCGTTAGCTGCGGGGAAACATGGCAAGGACCCACTGGCATTTACCCTGAACGTTTTCAAAAACGTGTAAACGTTTTTTTACAAAGTAAACCACAGACGGAAAACATTTTTTTTAATGAAAAACTACAGGAAAACGTATGACCTCCAGCAAGTTCCCATTCCAGGTCAGGCAACATGCAAACATGATTCCCCCAATTTTACTGCAACAGACGGAAGACGGAAGATGTAAATGGATGGAGGGATATGGTGACTGATAGGGAGGTGGAAGGGAAAGCGTTACGAATGGATGGAAAGAGATGGAATAAAAGGGACGAACGGAAATGCAAATGGAAGAGTAGGAAGAACGGAAATAGGATGGAAAGAAAATGGTGGAAGGGAGGAGAATGAACGAATGAAATTGTAGGAGAAAAAGGATTGGAATATGGAAAGAAAAGAGGAATTACAACTAAGCCTAATACACTCGACCATTCTAAAAGAATTATGAAATGAACTCGCAAGAAGAATACCAAAAATTCTGAAAGATAACGAATAAAAAAAACTGTACCTACGATACTTGAAAAATGTATTTCATCCAAAATCATTCTAAAAGAAATAAAACCTGAATTTTCCTGAATTTTCCAGAATACAGTTAGGCTTTCATTAATGTGCTAGATCACTATGTAGTAGGAAATGAGAAAAAAACTGTAATATGAAAAATAAAGTACAAGAAATTCAATAATACTAAAAAAAAAATCATGCCCGAATAAAGTTAGGCTAGATCACTGAAATAAATTATATTTATATATATATATATATATATATATATATATATATATATATATATATATATATATATATACACATTTATATACATGTGATGAATAAAAATATTTACATGTTATCCCCTTCCCAAAATTCTAAAAAAAAATAAATAAATAAATAAATAAAAAGCATAATCTTTCCCGAATAAAGGTAAGGCTTTAATGAATGAATTAGATCACTATATAAGAAGAAGAAGAAGAAAGAAGAAAGAGAATAACCTTGTTTTTCTTCGCACGTAAGAACAGATAAGCGCACGCTAATCATTTGCCCGGAGACTGACTGTACAAGACTTCAGATCTTTTGAAGTCGAGGGAGAGAAGAAGCAACAGCAACGCAGTAGCCTTCAGCTACACTCTTTTGTCTGGGACCCTTCTTGTTCTCTTTCATCCTCTTCTTTATCACTTTCCTTTTTCTCTCTCTCTTCTTCATGTCCACCTTGTTTGCTTTTTTTTTCCAGAGTTTTCTGGGATAGTGACTAAAAGCACTTGAAATATTGTCTCCTCGTCTTTTCTTTGATGTAGATGGCCTTACTTAGATATGAAGGCATGCATCCTATACATACATACATACATACATACATATATATATATAATATATATATATATATATTATATTTGTAATGTGTGTGTATATATATACACACATACATACATACACATACACATACACACACATATATATATTTATATATATATATATATATATATATATATCAATTCAAGCTACAAATGTCCTTTAATATCTAAATTCACTTTACCTCCCAAATGATATATTTTCATATATGTACCGAAGGGGAATTTTTAATTGATAATAATTTTCGTCCCCCCATGGGATCGAACCACCGTCCAAGTGGACGGGGACGAAATCAGGACAGTCAGTGACGCTATCCAAGTCAGCCAAACAGAGACGCTAATAAGTTCATATCGATTCTGACCTTACAAAATCATCCCTCGATCTGGATGCTTTCGTAATTAGAATTGATATGGAACCCCGTCTACCATGTTGGCCAATTCGAGCGTTTGACAGCACGTAGCCTTTTGTTATGAATAATTATCACATCGAACCGTGATCCATTTATATATCAATTCAAGCTACAAATGTCCTTTAATATCTAAATTCACTTTACCTCCCAAATGATATATTTTCATATATGTACCGAAGGGGAATTTTTTTTTTTTTTAATTGATAATAATTTCGTCCCCCCATGGGATCGAACCACCGTCCAAGTGGACGGGGCGGGACGAAATCAGGACAGTCAGTGACGCTATCCAATCAGCCACAGAGACGCTAATAAGTTCATATCGATTCTGACCTTACAAATCACCCTCGATCTGGATGCTTTCGTAATTAGAATTGATATGGAACCCCGTCTACCATGTTGGCCAATTCGACGTTTTGAACAGCACGTAGCCTTTTGTTATGAATAATTATTACATCGAACCGTGATCCATTTATATATCAAGTCAAGCTACAAATGTCCTTTAATATCTAAATTCACTTTACCTCCCAAATGATATATTTTCATATATGTACCGAAGGGGAATTTTTTTAATTGATAATAATTTCGTCCCCCCATGGGATCGAACCACCGTCCAAGTGGACGGGGACGAAATCATAACAAAACAGGGCTAAACGTTGCTGTCAAAACCGCTCGAATTGGCCAACCATGGTAGACGGGGTTTCCATAT
>NC_087210.1:81865767-81870767 GCF_015104395.2 Macrobrachium nipponense | reverse complement strand
GAGGAATTCCATAAAGGATGGAGAGGAATCTGTAGAGTTGGTAAGTCACGATACCACCAGGGATCCATACATTAACAGGAATATGGTATATAGATTCCATCAGGAATCCATACACCAACAGGAGTATGAATATATAAATAAATATATATATATATATATATATATAATATATATAATATATATGGGTAATAAGTCGTTCATTCAATCTAAAACGCATTAAAAATAAACAAAACAAAACAAACCTAATCTTATAAACCAAACCTAAACCACAAACGCCAAAACCTATTCGCAAACTACCCACACGAATGACGAATCCGATTAGGAACATAGGAAAAACACCATTCGAATCTTTACATGACAAAAGAATATAGGAATTACAATAAAAACCTACAGAAGTACGAAGAGGCGGAAATAACAAACAGGACAAGCCATTAAGAGGCGACAAGAATCCACAAATACCCAAAAAGGATTCTGGAAGGGAAAAAATCAAGAATCCAAAAGACCCAATATGTCGAGAGAGAGAGAGAGAGAGAGAGAGAGAGAGAGGAGAGAGAAGAGAGAGAGAGAGAGAGAGAGAGAGAATTTTTGTATGCCGCCTGGAATAAAAAAAAAAAAAAAACAATATATAGAGAGAAAATGGTATGTTAGACCCCTGGAATCCAAAAAGACGCATTATGGAGAGAGAGAGAGAGAGAGAGAGAGAGAGAGAGAGAGAGAGAGAGAGAGAAATACCTAGGCAAAACTATAGTCACCGTTCTACAGCGGAAAATCCCAACCTCTTTCGAAAGAGGTAGGCTCGAGGTACACAGAGAGAGGTCAGGCAGAGGAGTTACAATGAAAACCAAAGAGTTACGGATTTCGGCTGGATTAAGTATCTCGGCCCCTTCCTCCCTTAAAAAATAAATAAATAAATAATAAAAAAAACTATGATATTACCCATTCGTATTTATCTCCCTGCACGCGAGGCACTCCAAAGGCCATTCACCGCATCTGCAACTAGAGGCCCTAAAATATATAATATCGCTTTTTTTCCACTGAGCTGTTGCAAGAGAGAGAGAGAGAAGCGTTTTCTGTATGTTGCCCATTTTCTTTGATGACTGCAAAAGTAAAATGGACGTTAGCGATTTATTTCCGCTATATTTTAAACTATTCATCTTTATCCATTCATTAATCTATCTTGTCTTCCATTTACCTCCTTTTACTTCTTCGTAATGAACATCGGTATTATTAGCAAGCTTGAATTTCAAGCTAATGGCCCCTGTGGTGGTCTTGTTCCATATGAATAGATTAATTTTTCCTGTTGAAATACTTCAACTTAATCCATAACATGATACAAGCAGAGTGTAAATAAGGCGTGATCCGACTTCCTGTTTACTTGGGGCTCGTGTATGATTTTCCCTTCACGCACAAGTTGTATGCATTATATTCCTACCTTTTAACGTAAATTAAAATATGCTAAACTCTACGGTCAAATAGAGTCTTATTTCACCAAGCATAATTAACATAAGCGCACTATATTTTATTACAAATAATTGTTCTGTACTGTTTAACACACACGTTTTTTTTTTTTTTTTTTACATTTTAATTCTAATACATAAATCATAAATATCCTATCTTAAAATTCCTGTATCTTTAAATAAACGTGAAACGCCTTTTTCAGACCTGTTTAGGCTTTTCCATAGAGCTTTCCTACCCACCCCAACAATAATAACAACAACAAAGACGTTTTAAGGCTTACTCCACGAGTAAGCGAAACGCATAAGACGTTCAACTTCATATCCAATTGTTCTTGGTTTAGTGAAACTTCCAAACCACATACCTGATAGGATGCAATTGTATTTAGAGCAGTGGTAATACAAGAATTATTAATAGCTGCATCATTTAGTCAAAAGAAATCAAAGTGGAAACTGCCAAAACACAACAATAAAGGTAAAACATTTTGGAATAAAAACAAGGAAAATATAAAACAATAAAGGTAAAAAATGTTGGCATAAAAACAAGGAAAATATAAAAAAGGTAAAAAAAGTGGGAATATAAACCAGGAAAATATAAAAAAATAAAGGTTTAAAATGTTGGAATAAAAACAAGGAAAATATAAAACAATAAAGGTTTAAAATGTTGGAATAAAAACAAGGAAAATATAAAATAATAAAGGTAAAAAAACTGTGGGAATAAAAACAAGGAAAATATAAAATAATAAAGGTAAAATAGTGGGAATAAAAACAAGGAAAATATAAAACAATAAAGGTAAAAAATTTTGGAACAGAAACAAGGAAAACATAAAACAATAAAGGTAAAAAATGTGGGAATAAAAACAAGGAAAATATAAATCAAATAAACGTAAAAAAAATGTCGGAATAAAAACAAGGAACACGTAAATCAAAACACCGGATCAAAGATGATAGGTATGAACCGCTCTCTTAAAATCGTTTTTGTAAAGACTGCATGATCTCGAGACATTTATCAAAACGATGCCATTACGTATACACGTCAGTAGAGCGTAAAGAAGTTTGAAAAAGTACGTATATTTTCCTTTACAATAAAGCCGCGCCCGCTATCTAAACAGCCAAAAAAGGAACCTCAATAATCAATAACTAAAGCCCCTAAATTCTTGTTATTATCTCGACCGCTAGTTTCAAACCTCAAATGACCTTGACCTTTTGACCTGAACCTCAATTCATATTGCAGCCAAACAAAGCCCGGATGCAATTAAGAAGAAGAAGAAGAAGAAGAAGAAGAAGAAGAAGAAGAAGAAGAGTTCTGTCTTATACAAGAGGACCACACACAATTAAGAACTATATTTGGCAATATTTTGGATACTTCTTAGTCTGTGGACCATTCACTTCCGGCCTACTGTTTTTACAGCTCCATCTGGAGACCTGCTCTTTTGAGGTTTGAAATGCGGATGGATCTGTAATAATACAATACGGGTGGATCCTTCTTGTTTGTCCGCCCCGGGTGATGGGCGGGGTAGGTAGGGGATCGGAGGAAAAAAAAAAAAAACTTTCACAGGAAATTATGTAAATCAAACAATCTCGAAAGAATAATCTAACAAAAGAAAAATGAACAAGAACTGATCTAAATCATACAATTCTAATGAAATGTTCTAAAAAAAATAAACTATAAAAAAATTTAACAGGAACTGATATGAATCATACAATTCTAATACAATGTCCTAAAAAAAAAAAATAAAATAAAATAAAATCTACAAGAAATGGGGATATTAAACTTAAGGAACCAAAACCTCTAGAGGTGAAAAACTAATAATTCCCAAACCAGAAGGTTAGTGGGGTACTCATATAGAGATTCCCAACATTATCTTGAGTGTCAAACGGCAGCTTAAAAGAAAGGAAAATTGTTTCTACAGAGATATCTCGCTAAATGGCAAGGTCTACACATTTAATGGAGAATCCCAAAGCTCTTTGGCCCTGCTTTTAAAAATCAGGCAGACTGAAGAGAAAGCAGAGTGATTTTATAAAATGTTCAACCACGAAAACATAGAGAAAGCAGAGTGAATAAAATGTTCGACCACGAAGAGATAGAGAAGTAGAGTGAATGAAGTGTTCAACACGAAAAGATAGAGAAAGCAGTGATTTTATAAAATGTTCAACCACGAAACGATAAAAAAAGTTCAAAAACAAGAAAACACAACATACTTTTCCCCGTTTCCTTAAACAACTGTAAGACATTAACTAAACAAAGGCGAGAATGTCGAGGTTAAATATAAAAATTTGTTAGTCTTCCGCTCAAGACAAGAAAATAAATAAATGAATAAATAATAAAAAAAAGAATAAGCAGGCTATATGGCGAGTGACATCCTAACATTAATATTCATTTTCATATCAGATGCCAAAACCTCATCCAATTTCATCTGGCCCCTTTTGCTAACCCACACAACGAGGACCTATTGACACCCTCACAATGGATATCACCAGGCGGGCGACGCCCCCCCCCACACCCCCCCCCCAGAGGAGGAGGAGGCCCACCCCAAGCGAAATATGGATGCGAGGGTCTTCGGAAGATTGAAGCCCCTGGAAGGGAATCTCCACGCCCCGGAAGAAATATGCATCTCCTTAGCTGTTCTCTTATGCGATGGCACAGCCACGCCGGCAGACATCAAAAACATGGAATGTGAAATGATGCGAAATGCACATGAAGATCTCGGGCATGGATGGGACGCCTGGAGGCCGTTTTGGGTTACTGTGATGTGTGGTCACGGTTGGATTACGATGCGAGGTCATGTTATGTTGTGAGTTTCGCCACGGCCGCGTGACCGAAGGAGATCAGAGTGAGGTCAAAGTGGACCTTACCAAATCGTGTATGGCGTTAAAAGCTGACATACTTTCTAACGTCACAGGTATAAGGAAGATGTTTAATGCTGATAAATGAGGTTAAAACATCACGCAATGGGTTGTTAGATGGGGCAAGAGGTTGAGGTCACACAGAAGAAAGCTGTCAGGTTTACATACTAACCACGCAAAACATACGTACATTGCCCCACTTAATACTTTCCAAATTAGGATTATGCAAATGGAAGTATAAATATCAAGGTAAATAAATAGAACCAAAAATTAATAATGTTTGAAAAAAGAACCAACATATGGAAAACAATACTTTTTATAGACACAATAAAGGTAAAGAGATAACAGTAAATACCGAAATATAAATGTACTCCACTATCACCCAACAGAAAAAGCAATCAGTAATTTACAATTACTTAGAAATGACATTCCCAAAGAACACATTGTAAGACATAAAATCCTCAATAAGTCGAGGAAACAAATAAAACAATCAACGACGGATAAGGGACGGAGGAGGAGGAGGAGGAGGAGGAGGAGGAGGAGGGAGGGAGAGGAGGAGGAGGAGGAGGAGGAGGGTGATCTAAAATCATAATCATCTTAATGAGAGGCCTGATTAGCGAACAGTCCGCTGATTTCATTTTCGTTTTTGTGAGGGACCTGAGAATACAATCCCGGCCTCGAGTTTTATCGAGAACGACT
>NC_087210.1:81853267-81860767 GCF_015104395.2 Macrobrachium nipponense | reverse complement strand
CTGGATACAAATACCTGGGAATAATAGGAGGGGATATAAAACACCAAGAGATGAAGGACACGATCAGGAAAGAATATATGCAGACTCAAGGCGATACTCAAGTCAAAACTCAACGCCGGAAATATGATAAAGCGCCATAACACATGGGCCACGTGGCCAGTAATCAGATACAGCGCAGGAATAGTGGAATGGAGGAAGGCAGAACTCCGCAGCATAGATCAGAAAACCAGGAAACATATGACAATACACAAAGCACTACACCCAAGAGCAAATACGGACAGACTATACATAACACGAAAGGAAGGAGGGAGAGGACTACTAAGTATAGAGGACTGCGTCAATATCTGCAAACCAGTGAAGACGAGTGGCTAAAGAGTGCAAGGGAAGAAGGACTAATAAAAGTAGACGAAGACCCAGAAATATACAGAGACAGGAGAACGACAAACAGAACAGAGGACTGGCACAACAAACCAATGCACGGACATTACACGAGACAGACTAAAGAACTAGCCAGCGATGATACATGGCAATGGCTACAGAGGGGAGAGCTAAAGAAGGAAACTGAAGGAATGATAACAGCGGCACAAGATCAGGCCCTAAGAATCAGATATGTTCAAAGAACGATAGACGGAAATAACATCTCTCCCATATGTAGGAAGTGCAATACGAAAAGTGAAACCATAAACCACATAGCAAGCGAATGCCCGGGACTTGCACAGAACCAGTACAAAAAGAGGCATGATTCAGTAGCAAAAGCCCTCCACTGGAACCTGTGCAAGAAACATCAGCTACCCTGCAGTAATAAGTGGTACGAGCACCAACCTGAGGGAGTGATAGAAAACGATCAGGCAAAGATCCTCTGGGACTATGGTATCAGAACGGATAGGGTGATACGTGCAAACAGACCAGACGTGACGTTGATTGACAAAGTCAAGAAGAAAGTATCACTCATTGATGTCGCAATACCATGGGACACCAGAGTTGACGAGAAAGAAAGGGAAAAAATGGATAAGTATCAAGATCTGAAAATAGAAATAAGAAGGATATGGGATATGCCAGTGGAAATTGTACCCATAATCATAGGAGCACTAGGCACGATCCCAAGATCCCTGAAAAGGAATCTAGAAAATCTAGAGGCAGAAGTAGCTCCAGGACTCATGCAGAAGAGTGTGATCCTAGAAACGGCGCAGATAGTAAGAAAAGTGATGGACTCCTAAGGAGGCAGGATGCAACCCGGCACCCAACACTATAAATACCACCCAGGCGAATTGAAGGACTGTGATAGAGCAAAAAAAAAAAAAAAAAAAAAAAAAAAAAAAAAAAAAAAAAAAAAAAAAAAAAAAAAAAAAAAAAAAAAAAATTATAATAATAATAACTGAAAGGATATCAGCAGACCTACATGCACTTGATTTCTCCTTGAAATATAAAGAATAAATGTCTTCACGAAATATTTGTAAAACTGCATGGACCTGATTTATTTATTTATACATTATTTGTTATTTATTTCTCTCTCTCTCTCTCTCTCTCTCTCTCTCTCTC
Source organism: Macrobrachium nipponense (assembly GCF_015104395.2). Lineage (NCBI taxonomy): Eukaryota > Metazoa > Arthropoda > Malacostraca > Decapoda > Palaemonidae > Macrobrachium > Macrobrachium nipponense. Next base: position 81,859,228 of record NC_087210.1, on the reverse strand, counting down.
TCTCTCTCTCTCTCTCTCATCATCATCAATGGGGAATAACTTGAGACGTACCCGCGTGAAGTCACAATAATCAACAGATATCACAAGTTTAACATACGACTAGAATTTGAGAAATATCTAGAGTGTTCGTGAACTATCGGTGAATAAGATTAGTGTGAAATAGTAGGATAAAGCGTCTTCTAAGTTAGTTTATCAAGTGTAATACTATAAATCAGACAGATGGCAGTAAGTTCCAACTGCGGGAAAGGTGGCGTAATTTGGCGTGTTTAGCAGATTCGCAATACGATGAGGTAGCAGGAAGGGAACTGGCATTTCTCATCTATGAAATCAGCAACAGTCCTAACCAAAAAGATACAAAAGCATTCATAGATATTAGAAGGATATAATCCTTCAAAACTGGAACAAATCTAATGAAACATCTTGAAAATAATTGAAGAAGTTCCAAATAAAATCCAAGTGGTCAAGAGACTCATAAAGAAAATATACATAAACCAACATATTCCGACAAAGAAAATGAATAAGGTGAATCTTGTGAATATACTAATTGATGCATTAGGAAAAAGAATGCCAAAAGCATGCAAACTGTGGTAAGGTTTGGTATTAGCATAGTCAATCCACAAAACCTAATCAGAAAATGTGCTGCATGCAACATTCCGACCCATCCACAGTGTGCTGAGGTAATACAAGATTTGAGAAAAGATACAAGAATTTTTGTTCAACATGTCTATCATGGATAGACAATGTTATTAAATCAAGATTGAATGTACAAATAGTTGAGGATGAAGAAGAAGAGGAAAGAGGAAGAAGAAGAAGAAGAAGAAGAGGAAAACGAAGAAAAGTAAACAAAAATTTGAAATGACAGAAAAAATAAGGAAAACAAAAGAACAAGATAAAAGTATGGATGCCCAGAGATACATTGATACTACATATGAGGCAATAAAGCAGCATACCTACGAAGAAATAAATACGATATGACAACAGAAAAGCAAATCCCGAAGAGGCTCTACCCAGATCTATACAATGACGGGAAAGAGGAAAAAATAGACAAGAAAGACAAAATCTGCAACCTTTTGAAAAGAGGGAATTGCAGATTTGGAGAAAGATGTTACTACAAACATCCTAAGATATGTCAAAACTATGAAATATATGGTAAATGTGCATACTTAGATGGATATGGGGATGATTGCAGAGATCTGCATCCAAAAATATGTAAAAACCTAAAAGAAGGAAAAGGATGTAAGTTCGACAAAAATGCAATATATGCACCCTGTAGCCATGAATCATAATCAAATAAATAACCAACCAAGTAATAAAATCCAAATAAGAAAGAAACAAATAAAGAGAGAAATCAAGAATATCAGGTAAAAGAGAAAAGCAAACCACCAATGAGATATGCAGAGGTGTCAGCAAAAATTTCAAAGCATCAGCTCCGAATTCTACTCAAGAGATAATAACTGTATTTATTATGCAAGAGGATATTGCAGAAACGGAGAAAATTGCAGATTCAGACACAAAATTAATAATTATGATGAAGGAAGATCAAATATTATGGAAAAGTTGGATTTTTTAATGTCAGAATTTCTGGAAATGAAAAAGAGAACAACATACCAGAACAGGAAAGAGACATGGGAAAAATCCTTATTACTATCAGTATTAAATGAAGAGAAAACACGCAAAACCATCATAGTGATGAATGCGCAGGGTTTGTTACGAGTAACTCAAAAAGAAAAAATAGAGTACTTAGAAGAAACTAACCCAAAATGAAAAGAAAATAGATATAATGAAAATATAAGTGAAACCTGGTATTCCCAAGAGAACTGGGAATGATGATCAAATAAAAGGGTTCCAAACTTATAGATCAGATAGAAAAAATAGGAATCAAGGGGGAACCCGCAATATATGGGAAAGACAAAAAACAAGGAAAAATATATATGAGAAATATAGTAACTCAGAATGTGAACTAATAGCGGTAGAATTTGAATCTGAAAAATTGATGAACATAGTAATATATAGACCTCCTAATACTAAAGAGTTTGACTTAATAATTGAAAAATTGGATGATATATGTAGAAATCACAAGGACTGGACTATTCTCCTATCTGGTGACTTCAAACTTTCCTTTCGTAGAATGGAAAGAACGAATAGGAGATTGTGGTTGTACTTATACATATAAAAAAGAGAGTAATAGTAGTGCAGAAGATAAGAGGCAATTTGAAAAAGCTATTAGATATGCTACTAGGAATACAACTTCAACAAATAAATCACCTGCCAACAAGAAAGGAAAATACTTTAGACCTAGTATTTGTGAACGAGATGAATTATGTTAAAGAAATAATAGTTTATAATGCGAGTATTTCAGACCATAATGTCATAGAATTAACGTTCATTCCAAAGCAAGTGAAAATAGAGATAAGCAAGAAATGAAAAAGTGGGAAGGATATGGAAAATACAAACTTCTACAAGTAAAAAATATAAAATGGTGTAGAAATTAATGAAGAATTAAACAAAGATTGGGATAACATTTTCGTAAGTGATGACATAAGGGTAAATACGGAGATATTATATAAAATATTGGAGATAATAGTGGAAAAATATATACCGAAGAAGAAAAGTAAACCATCATTCATGCATACCAAGAGACAGAAGGATCTTGTTCCAGAAAATCAGAAAGTGGAAAAAAAGGTCTTGCAAAAGAAAAAAAATGCATGGAAAGTTATAGAACTAAAAAGTAAGATAGAAAATGCAGAACAAAAGATTATACAATCAAAGAAAATGAAAAACGGGACTTGGAAGAAAAAACCCTATTAAATATCAAGCAAAACCCAAACTATTATACTCATATGCGAAGAAGATGAATAAAAGAAGAATAGAAAATAGGCCCTCTGAGAATTGAAGGGAGATTAACGAATGAAAAAAAGGAAATTTGCAACATACTGGCAGAACGATATAAGAGAGAATTCACCCCTAGAATAGATAATGAAGATAATGATATAGAAGTAAGGATGAAAATAGTGAATATTTAGCTGACATAGATATTAATGAAGCTGATATTGTGCAGGCTATTAATGAAATTTAAAATGGAGCTGCTGCAGGGCCTGATGGAATTCCTGCTATTTTGTTAAAGAAAGTAGTTCATTCTATCGCAAGCCCACTTGCAATATTATTAAGACAAAGTGTAGATACAGGCAAAGATATATGATGAGCACAAATTAGCATTATATTACCCCTACTTTCAAAAGTGGATCAAGACTAGAGGCAAGTAATTATAGGCCTGTGAGTCTAACATCACATATTTATGAAATGTGTATGAAAGGGTAATGAAGAAAAATATTATGAAACATTTAATAAAAAAATAATTTGTTTAATAAAGGACAACATGGTTTCGTACCCGGAAAAAAGTACACAAACCCAACTGTTAGTCCACCGTGAAAACATATTCAAAAATATGAAAAGCGGAAATGAAACAGATGTGGTTTATTTATGACTTTGCAAAAGCTTTTGATAAAGTAGACCATAATATATTGGCGAGAAGAAAATTAGAAAACACAATATCGTGGATAAAGTAGGAAGATGGTTAAAAGAATTTTTTACACAACAGAAAACAGATAGTTATTGCAAACGACGAGAAATCGGATGAAGCCAAGTAATATCCGGTGTGCCGCAAGGTACGGTGTTAGCTGCAATACTGTTTGTTATTATGATTGAAGACATAGACAATAATGTTAAGGATTCGGTCGGAGTGAGTAGTTTCGCAGATGACACAAGAATAAGTAGAGAATTACTTGTGATGAAGATAGGAACGCTCTACAAAGAGACCTTAACAAAGTATATGATTGGGCAGAGGTAAATAGGATGGTATTTAACTCTGATAAATTTGTAATCAATAAATTATGGAGACAGAGAAAGAAAGCTATATGCATATAAGGGACCTAATAATGCGACCATCACAAATAAGGAAGCAGTTAAAGACCTTGGTGTGATGATGAATAGGAACATGTTATGCAATGATCAATAGCAACTCTGTTGGCAAAATGTGAAAGCAAAAAATGGGAATGTTGTTACGGCACTTCAAAACAAGAAAAGCTGAACACATGATTATGCTTTATAAAAACATATGTTCGTAGTCCACTTGAATATTGCAATATGATATGGTACCCACACTATCAAAAGGATATTGCACAAATAGAGAGTGTACAAAGGTCCTTTACAGCTAGAATAAAGAAGTTAAGGACCTAGACTACTGGGAAAGACTACAATTCTTAAAATTATATAGTCTGGAAAGGAGAAGAGAACGCTACATGATAATTCAGGCATGGAAACAGATAGAAGGAATAGCAGAAAATATCATGGAACTAAAAATATCAGAAAGAGCAAGCAGAAGTAGATTAATAGTGCCCAAAAACTATACCAGGAAAATAAGGAAAGCACACAGGACATTAATCCATACGCACAGCATCGATAATGCAGCGTCTATTCAATGCGTTGCCAGCTCATCTGAGGAATATATCAGGAGTGAGCGTAGATGTGTTTAATTAAAGAATAAGCTCGACAAATATCTAAACTGCATCCCAGACCATCCAAGATTGGAAGATGCAAAATATACCGGAAGATGTACTAGCAACTCTCTGGTAGACTTAGAGGTGCTCACACTGAGGGACCTGGGGCAACCCGAACAAGATGTAAGGTCTGTAAGTCTGTAAGGTCTGGGCAAGTTTGGAGCATCCAAATTTCCATTCCTCTTATTTGGTTCTGAACTTTTGTGGATTCTGAGCCGGGCTTCAGACATCCCGGATACAGGACTTATTTTCTGGATACCTCCCATCTCCCTTCACTCTTAATATTTCTTGATTGCATCCGACAAGAGAATCTTGCTGTGAAATGTGGGGGAGAAATTTGCACAGAGAGAGAGAGAGAGAGAGAGAGAGAGAGAGAGAGAGAGAGAGAGAGAGAGAGAGAGAGAGAATGTTTAGAGTTTGTCAAACACTCCTGATAAAATGATTGGAAGGTTAGGTAAAAATGAGAGATATAATCTGTCAAATTGCCTAAAAGGAACCACACACAATTACATACAAACACACACACACCCACCCACACACATACACACACACACACACATATATATATAATATATATATATCTATATATATATATATATTACCACATCTTATTACACTGAAAGAAACAAATGCCCTTCCACTTCTGTACACCCACATCTCGAAACCAAGTTGTTCCAGCGATCTAAGCTCTTTCCAAATTAAGAACTTCCCCGAATTCTGCTTTCCCTCACTTGGGGAAAACTCCCAAGTTCCCCAACAACCAACCACTTCCCCTTTTTTCTTTCTTCGAAACTATAACTTTTCCATTCGGGTTCTCCTCCTCCTCCTCCTCCGTCTTCCTCCTCTTTTAACAACTATAACTTTTCCATTCAGCTCCTCCTCCTCCTTTCTCTCTTCACAACTATAACTTTTCCATTCGGATCCTCCTCCTCCTCCTTCCTCCTCTCTTAACAACTATAACTTTTCCATTCAGGTCATCCAACGCGTTCACTTCTCCTCCTCCTCCTCACAACTATAGCTTTCCATTCAGCTCCACCTCCTCCTCTTCCTCCTGCTCCTCCTCCCAGCAAACACAATCGTCGAGCCTTCCCCCAAGAAATCATTTTTCATCCTCACACTTCCCTTTCTAACAACGCACAACATTTACACCAATATTTTCTCTCGCAAGTTCTTTCAGTTTCGGCCATTTTTTAAACGCCCGAAACGACATCACTTCCATTTTCGACTTCCACCAATTCCCCACTCGCTCTCAGGGGTTATTTCCCCCATTCCCCCCATCCCACAACCACAAAACTGACGAAAAATCCCCTCCAAAACGTTCCCACAGAATTTTTTCGGAAAGTAAGATTAATTGGCAAAGACAAAAAGAGTATGAACTATTATAGAAAATTTAAAGTAATTAATC
>NC_087210.1:81840767-81848267 GCF_015104395.2 Macrobrachium nipponense | reverse complement strand
TTCGTTAAAAAAAGAATCACAATCTCATCACTGAGACTGATGAAATATGAGTAAAATTTATATTCATATTTCTTTACTTATATATGAAATATAAGTAAAATTCATATTTATATAAGTAAATTCTATATCCATATTTATGCAAGTAAATTGTATATTCATATGAATATTATTTTATATAGAGCTAAAAAAGAATATTATCTTATGTAGATCTAAAAAAAATTTAATAATCTTATATAGACCTAAAACATAATCTTATATAACCTAAAAATATATATAATCTTATATACACCTAAAAAACTATACAATTAAAATGTATATTCATATAAATATAATCTTATATAAACCTGAACAAAAAACTTTCATTTATATGAGCAAGATTTCAACGGATACTTTTCTATTAGAATTATTAGTAAGAAAAAAAAAATAAACACTTTGTTGTAACATTATTTCCTATTTATTGGTTTTGCCCATTATCTCGTCATGGCTGCATGGCAATGCGTTGAGTGTTCAGCCTTCATTCACCAAGACAGTATCTGATGGCAGAGAGGAGAGGATGGAGGAGGAGGAGGAGGAGGAGGAGGAGGAGGAGTGTCTGCTGCTACATGTTAATAAAACAGCTCTGTCTCTCTCCTGCTCTCCTTTGCTACCGGAGAGATTATTACTGATAACCTGGCAAAAAGAGTGACACATGGGGTAGCTTAGCTTCGAGGCAGAGAAAAGATTGAGTCTTTGCAGTTCGTCGACAACGTTTAATCTAAACTTGAGTCTTGACTTTGTCTAAATTCTTTATCTTTATTATTACACACACACACACACACACACACACACACACACACACACACATATATATATATATATACACACACACACACACACACACACACACACACACACACACATCTATATATATATATATATATATATATATATATATATATATATATATATATATATATATATATTTTGGCAGGAGTCAAAATAAGTACTTTTACCATATTCAAATTACATGCTAAAAATAATTCTGAAATGGTCTGTTAGACGGTTGGGTGTCTTAGTATATAGTGATACCAAAGTATTCTGATTTACATATAAAGATCTCAAAATACAGTTCTTCGCATATTCTTAGTATATCATAGTTGAACAGGGAAGGATATAATAATAATAATAAAATAATAATAATAATAATAATAATAAATAATAATAATAATAATAATAATAATAATAATAATAATAATATGAAGTTATGTCAAAGGGAAATATATTCCTCTCCGTAACATCCTGTAAACATATCACTTGTGGCCTCAAAGGACCGGAATACCACCACGGTCGAAAACAAAGGGGGGGGGGGGGGGGAGGGGGGGGGGTGCAGGGAGGCTTTCATATTATAATCAACGCTTATAAAAATCAACTCGAACACAGAATGAATGAAAGCAACTAACATCATGCCCTTCTAAAAAAAAAAATAAATAAATAAAAAAAAATAAAAAAGTCCCTCTGAGAGAGAGAGAGAGAGAGAGAGAGAAAGGAAGGATGGGTCAGGTGGATTGTCAGTGCCGAGTTAATCTCTGTGTCTCAACAATCCCCAGGGGAAACCACCTCCGACTTCGCCACGCCCAAGATAATCCTCCTCCTCCTCCTCCTCCTACGCCCCCTCCCACACAAGAAGTTTCCCTCAGACGCGTCTTTTTCATTTGATTCTTTTCTCTCTCATTTTTCTTCTTCTTCCTCCTTTTTCTCTCAGTCTCTTACTGGGTCCATTTCCCCCCGTTACAGTCTTCCCTGGGTCCATTTCACTCCCGTTACAGTCTCCCCAGTCATTACAGTGAATCTGTCTATCTACAGGAATTATCTTTAATTCTTTGGTGCTACGATTTCACCATGAATGAAAATAGTCGAGTAACATGAGAGAGAGAGAGAGAGAGAGAGAGTCAAGTCAAAGTCAAAGTCAAAAACCTTTATTCCATTATAAAATGGTTATTCTGCTACATTACAATATAAATTATTTACATAAAATTCACAATAATTGGATTGTAAAATTCTAGGATATATATACATTCAAGTAAAATTTAAGAAGTATTGCTTAAGTTTCCTTTTGAATAACTCAGAACTAACATCTATACATTTTCTTAATTCCAGAGGTAGTTTATTCCAGCAAGCTGGGCCCCTTATTGCCATCGAGCGTGAACCCAAATCTGTTCGATAGCTGTCTACATATAGATTTTCATTCTGTCTTGTTAATGCATTCCTACAATTACCAACTGTAGGAAATGTGTATAGCCAGTTGGGATATTCTTTTCTCAAACTTTTAAAAACAAAAACACAAACATCGTACATACACTTTTCTTTTAATTTTATCCACTTTAATTGCTGGAGGGTTGGGGTGATGTGATCGTGTTTTTTCACCCCAATAACGGCTACTCTACCTGCAAAGTTTTGGATTTTTGAGCTTTTTCCATGTGCATATCATTTGTTACTCCCCATATCTTAATACAGTAGTTTATTACACTCAGGACCAGGCTTTCCACAATCAAGGCTCGAGTAGTATCATCAAAGTAATCTTTTACTCTACTTAAGATACATTAGAATGCCACTGACTTTTCTACTCAGCTCGTCAATGTGAGTACTGAATGTCATATACCTGTCCATGTGTAGACCTAGATTTTTCACATGTTGACTTATCTTTACTTTATCCCCATCGCATTTTATTACAATGTCATCTGGAATTTTGCAATATACTGTGAGCTACCCACAAACATGCACTGCGTTTTGGTGGCATTTAATAATAGCCCTTTCCTTAGAAAATATTTCTTAATTTTGAGCAATATTAGTTCAGTCCTTTTAATCAAGGCATCTAGATTTTCTAATTGATCAGCCAAAAGAACTTGGGTGTCATCAGCATATTGAATTAGCAGGCAGTTTTCTATGTATTTAATCATATCATTAACGTAGATTAAAAAAAGAATTGGGCCTAGGACAGATCCCTGTGGGACCCCAAATTCAACCTTTTCAATACAAGAATTTACGTCTCCTAATCTAACTACCTGACTCCTATCTCCAACGTAATCTCGAAACCAAAAAGTATCAATGTGATGTTCCTTAAGAGATTTACACATTTCATCATGGTTAACACTATCGAATGCCTTTGATAGGTCGCATAAAATTAATATGGAAACTTTTTTTCTATCAATATTTTTTATAAATTTCATCTGTTAATTTCATCAAAGCTGTTTCTGTTGATAAACCTTTACGGAATCCATGTTGAGTGTTAGAATCAAATTATTTTTTTCTAGATGTTCCATTAACTGATTACACACAATCTTTTCCATTACCTTCGATAACACCGGAAGGACAGAAACAGGTCTGTAATTACCAGGGTCGTCCTTGTCTCCTTCCTTGTGAAGAGGGTTTACGAGGGGTTGTTTCCAAATAGAAGGCATTTCCCCAGTTACAATCGAGTATTTTATAATAACTGTGATATAATATGCAATAACTATAAGGGAATCTTTTAGAAAGCTGGTAGGAATACCATCCGTCCCGTAAGCATTACTATTATTCAAGCTCTTAACTGTTAATATTATTGTTTCTACTGTAACTGGTTGAGGTCTAAACAATCTTATTATTATTACCAATATTAGTGAGTGGTTCTATCATCTTCATTTTCGTACTTTTGTAGCATTTCCTGCGTTTTACCATAAGTTATTTTTCCTACATTAGCAAAGTATTGGTTAAATTGATCTGCTCTAGCTTTTGGGTTGAGAGAGAGAGAGAGAGAGAGAGATTTAACAAGTAACAGACTGCTAAAGAAATTGTATTTAAGTTTGCCAAGATTGAAAGAGAGAGAGAGAGAGAGAGAGAGAGAGAGAGAGAGAGAGAGAGAGAGAGAGATTTCAACACGTATGAATTGCTCACGAAAATTTAATCAAGCTGAGAGAGAGAGAGAGAGAGAGAGAGAGAGAGAGAGAGAGAGAGAGAGAGAGAGAGAATTTCTATACGTATGGATTGCTTACGAAAATTAAATTAAGCTTAGAGAGAGAGAGAGAGAGAGAGAGAGAGAGAGAGAGAGAGAGAGAGAGAGCCGATAAACGCACATAACTGACTACAGCAAATTATTAATTCCCAATACTCCCAGCCATTTCCTCACGAGAGTTAAGGCGCTCGAGGGCATTAATTAAGGAAAAACTAATCATAAACAAAGGATAATATCCCCCCTCTGCCCCCCTTCCCCCGCCCCCGGCTTACAGATTATTCAGCAGAGAGAGACACGATCACAGCGACTTAATTGGACGAAGGAGAAACTTACGCCACGATCCCTTCAGAAGTTTGTCTCGCGAAGTGGCATCAGACGCTGTAAACCTGAATTGCAGTCAACTGCCAATCACTCATTAAAGCCTGCTGCTGGTTTATTTCCTTATTGAATTTTGCGCTACTGAGGCGATCACTTGGCTTGAGAGAACGTTCTGAGATTATTATTGTTGTTTTTGTTTGTTTTTATGGTGCTTTTACGTTGCAACAGGACCAACGGCTTTACATGACTTCCGAACCACGTCGAGAGTGAACTTCTATCACCAGAAATACACATCTCTCACTCCTCAATGGAACGGCCGAGAATCGAACCCGCGACCACCGAGGTGGGACGCTAATACCATACCAACCACGCCGCTGAGGCGCTAGGAGATTATTATTGTTAATATTATTACGAGCTTGACGGAGCGCGCTATGCTGCGTTGGAACCCGGCGCTGCCTGTTGTCTTCCCTACCTACCCCGACCCACCCTGGCCGGACAAAGAGGTTTCCAGGAGGTGGGTGGATGTGTCATACAGGTCTCGCCTATAAGTGAACATATTTATGAATTAAAAATTACTGAAATTTTTCATGGTACCATAAGCATAAAAAAAGTGGAATTAATAGGTGTTGTGAAAAGCACACCACTGAAAAAAAAATTTTTTTTTAATTTTAAGTCTACAATTCAAATTTTGCTGTTATGAAATTAATAAGGAATCAAAAAATAGTTTGTGATTTACACAGTAAAAAGAGAGAGAGAGAGAGAGAGAGAGAGAGAGGTAGCAACGTTCAGACGGACAGCACGTATAAGTGCACACACAAACTCACTTTATTGCTTTATTCAATTTCCCATTACCACTCCTCCTAGCCTGTATAGACTTCCTTTTGCTATCTTGGAAGGAGACGAGCCTTGGAATCTCTCTCTCTCTCTCTCTCTCTCTCTCTCTCTCTCTCTCTCTCTCTCTCTCTCTCTCTCTTTTTTTTTTTTGCTAATGAGAAGGCTTGTGGGACTGACAACTCAATGTCCTTATCAACTCACGCCTTAGAAAAAAAATGAGAAGATAGAAGGAGAATGGGTCTCAGTTATGATGGAAGAAGAAGAAGAAGAAGAAGACAGGGCTCTTTGAAGAGAAAGAAGATAAAAATGAGGTAGGGATGAAATCTCCGCGCCAACTATTATTGCTTTAAAATATTCTAACTAGATCTCTGAGTTCCATTTCAAGGTTCTCATAATAGTTACAGGTACTACAGACGTTATCGTATTGTAAGCTAACAGTACAATATAATAAATAAATAAATAAATAAAAAATAAACTATTACTATACTAACAATTTTTTAGCTAGACTTCTGAGCTCCATTTAAAGGCTCTCATAAGAGTAACAGGCATTACTGACTTTTTCGTACTGTAATCAAACAGTACAATATGAAGAGTAAATAAAAAGGGGGGTGACATAAAAACACTAATATATACCAGTTACAGCCATAATCTTCGGATATTTCTGTATCCCTTCTCACTAGTGACATACGGAGTGATATGTGACAAGAATATTTATTAAGCACATGCAGGTGTCGCAACACTACGTTGATGGTATGCAGTTAAGTGATCCGATGGAAAATTGCTTAAAAATAAACCTTACGATGTATCATGAATCTAACGTGGATTTGGGAAGGAAAATAGATTTCTATTTATGAAAGCAAGTTTACAGTAAAACCCACCTTCTTAAATATCTTCTACCCATTTCTTTAATTGTTATGGTTATCAAATATCTTCTACCCATTTCTTTATTTATTATGGTACAACATTAAAAGCTTGACTGAGAACTCATTTTTTCCACCCTAGCGTATACCGACCCTGGAATCCAAACTACCTTCCAGTGACCGCGTCATTGGACAAGAGGTTTACAAAGCACAGAATATTTTTGTATGTTCCCCAAATGAGAGGCCATAAGAAACATCTATCATAGCAGAGTAGAAAAAAATCTATTACTTAATATTTAGGCATGGGATTAGGGTCTCCAATCACTTATGACGTTTGAGATAAACCAGGAAATCACGAAGATACTGGTTTATAAAGGATACACCTTACAAGGGATGCGATACATCTAATGTGGGGTTTAGCTGGAAAATAAATTACTTTCTCAATAAAAACTCGAGTGTGTGCACGTATACATATATATATATATATATATATATATATATATATATATATATATATATGTATATATATAATATATATATATATATATATAGTATATATATATACACACACACACATATATATATATATATATATATATATATATATAATATATACATACATACATCACACCATATACGTATTTACATTATTTACATGTATATAGACATAAATATTTTTTTCTTAAAATTGGTCATTAAAAAAAATCAAAAAAAATAAAACCTGAATGAGCTGCAACATTTCGACTAATGTGCATCATCTCGCACACACACATGCGTACATACATAAATATACACATATATTCATACATACATGGTGTAGGTGTATTCGTGTTTACTCTCAGCAACTCCAAAAATTACCCTACGAAAACACAAAATACAAGATGTAAAAAAAAAAAAAAAAAAAAAAAAAAAAAAAAAAAAAAAAAAAAAAAAGCGAATTCAGCGTAAAATCACACCTCATCACACCAATCCCGACTGATAATTTCGGTAATTCGTTTCACAGCAGTGCTCGGGGTGGCCCCCCCCCCCCCCCCCACAACCTAAATTCCAATTTAATCTTATCTATGGAAATGTAATTTCCGCGTAATAAATGGCCTGTTACCTGATTAGCGTTTCGCGTCCAATTAGATTTAAATAACTTTCTAATGCTGTTGCTGATGCTAAGGTTTTTTCTTCTTTTTTTGCTAAACTAAAAATAAAGATACGAAAGAGAAACGGCCATAAAGTAGTATAACTAAAAGTTGACTGAATTAGAAACAAAATATTATCTAACATTTTACTGAACTTGACAAAAATTCTCTATCACCTGACTGAATTAGAAAGAAAATCCTCTAACACTTGTCTGAATTAGAAAAAAATATTATCTAACACTTGACTGAACTACAAAAAAAATTCTCTAACACTTGATCTACTATGGATGGGAATTCCCAATAGAAAAAAAGGAGAGGGGGGGGGGACAGGGCATAGAAGTTAAAAGATCTAAAGCGACCGCTATTTTAATTTTCAATCCTTTTCTAAATA
>NC_087210.1:81815767-81835767 GCF_015104395.2 Macrobrachium nipponense | reverse complement strand
TATATATATATATATATATATATATATATATATATACACACACACACGTAAATCCATACATAAACATATACATATAGCCCAAGTAAAACAAATAACAACAATAACATAAATTTAATCCAAAATATAATACGGTTAATCATGGTTCATTCATGTCATCATGGCTACCAGTTTGTAACCCTAGTATAAAAACAAAAACTATGAAAAAAAACAAAAAAGTTAAATAAAGCAAAAAACTAACGGAATGGCAAACGAAATCCCGCAAATACCTTGGAAATTAGTCCAATTTCTGAGTCACGAATAAAAAAAAATGACAAGTTTAAATAACAGTTATACGAATAAAAACAACGATTGAATTTATATATATATATATATATATAAATTCACTAAATAAGTGTATCATTATACTGTGGTATTCGCTTTTATATATATATATATATATATATATATATATATATATATATATATATATGGTGATGATGAAGGGACCAACAAAGAAGAGAGGGAGGAAGAGGAGAGGGGGAAGCAAAGGGAGTATGGAGGAGTGGAGAAGGAGGAAGGAAAGAAGAGGGGGGTAAGGGGGGAGAGTGTAGGTGTCCCTGGAATCTTTTTTCAGACGTTTAATTAAAAGTGCTTCTCTTTTGGAATTAGGGTAAGAGGGGTGAGGTGGGAAGGGGGGAGGGGGCTCTATCGGGGGGGTGGCGTGGGAATTAATTTGAGGTAAACCCCAGAGAAGAACAAACATGACAAAAGGAATGCCTTTTAGGATTCTCTCATTCCATTCTCGACTCAAAGGCCTCCTCGAGTGACGTGAAGGGAATGGTGGGGAACACAGAGCAAATAAAAACGGGGTGGAGGGTGGGGGGATACTCCCCCCCGCCCGAGCCGAAGGGTTTCGAGTAAACAGAGACGTGAAAGGTTTAACCTGGGAGAATGAACAACGTGGAAGGATGTAACTGGAATTGGCAGAATTTAGACGAATGGGAAATAAGGCAGTGATCCAACAGATAAATCAATGGAAAATGAAAAAGAGGAAAAATAATGATATTCAGAACGTGAATGGAAGAGGATAAAAATAACACGAAAACAAGGTAAAGATGACCCTGAACACGTAAAAACAAAAAACAAAAATAAAACAAAACACAAAAATAACACGAAAACACGGTAGAGATGACCCTGAATACGCAAAAAACAAAAACAAAAATAAAACAAAACATAAAAATAACACGAAAACACGGTAGAGATGACCATGACCATGAATACGCAAAAGACAAAAACAAAAATAAAACAAAACATAAAAATAACACGAAAACACGGTAGAGATGACCATGAATACGCAAAAAGCAAAAACAAACATAAATCAAAACAAAAATAACACGAAAACACGGTGGAGATGACCCTGAATGCGTAAAAAAAAAAAAAAAAAAAGGCGAAGATGAAGAAGGTTAACCTAGAAGACTGCAAGCGACAATAGTAGATTTTAAACAAATGTGAAACAGGAAAGTGACATCACAGAGTAGTCTACCACAAAGTAATCAAAAGACAATGAAAATATGACAATAATGAAAATCAGAACACGAATGGAGAACGGTAAAATTACCCGAAAACACGGCATTATAGACCTCGACTACGTAAAAACTAACAAATAAAAACCGACCTTATTTCCATGCACGAACGAGGCGATAAAACACTATTATTATAAAGGCCACGACGGAATCGCACTCCTCCACAGCAACTTGAAAATCACATGAAATAGGAAGGAATCAGATGGATAACCCGACAGGCAGGAAACAGGAGAGACTCGGTAAGTCAGACACTAAACAAAATCGCGATAACTGAGGCCGTAATTGGTACGACTTTTAGTCTCGTTCACTGATCACCTCCACGCGCCATGGGCAACATGGCAGATTTTTAAAAGATTTTTTTTTTCATTTCACGATACTGTGAGACTCTACATAAAGATTTAGACTCGCAAATCCCGCCCGGTATGTGTGTGTGTTTGCGTGTTGCCTGAATGTTCATAACTTGTACTCCGCGGCATGCAACAACAGCAATACAGTGTTAAGAGAGAAAGCGAGTGGTCTATTTTCATTATTCATCAGGTTCATAAATATGCTAGATATTTAGACCACAGACAGGATGGACAATTCACATGTGTCTCGTTGTTTGATGCATTATTTCTTCTCACGTACAAGTCTGATATTTCCACCCTCAACATATATATATATATATATATATATATATATATATATATCTATATATATATATATATATATATATATACTATCTGCAGTATGACCCTCAAACATCAATTCAGGAATGCTGAAGACACGTGGATGTTTTAAAAGATATATTCATTAAGAAACGTTTTCGCACATGACTATGTGCATCATCAGTCTGAAAAATGACAAAATAATAACATTAAAAATACTAAAAATACACGGATTCTTAAAAAAAAAAAAAAAAAAAAAAAAAGGCAAAGCAAAGTAAAAACAACTGCTGTTACAACCAACCTTCAGGTACAAAGAAAGAAGATAGAATGACCAAAGAAGTAACAAGAACCTCCAAGACGACTATGCCAGATATAGTTGAGCAGAGGAGCAGCCACCGTTTAACGATGGAACGAGTCTTTTAATATATAATGACTCTAAGGTAGTCAGATAATCTGCATCCTTAGAATACCCTAATAAGGAAAAGTGCTGCTTCTTGACCTCAATTTTACAATTGATAGCATGATTTTTTATATTTGAATGTTCTGGTCTGCTCAATCTTTGTCCCGTTCTAAAACTCAACCCTAAGTGACTGTAATAACGCATCTGCAACAACCTTTCGTTGATCCCCTATAAGTACCAGGACATCCTGGGCATTGTAAAACTTATAGACCACATTGGATCTCATGAAGGATGCAGACGGTCCTTAAAGCCAAACAAGGAGCCAATTTTACTGGGATTATTTGATAGCAATTTTAAATTAATGCACAGTATTTCAGTTTCAATAATTTGTATCTAATTCGCTCTACCTCGAAATTAATATATTTTCATATATGCTTAACCGAGGGAAATTTATTAAGCGATAATAGAATTGGCGATCGACAGGCGCGAACCAGTGACCTCTCAATTCCAGGTAGAGCGAATTAGATATTAAAGAACATTTGTAGTTCGATATATGTATATGAATCACGGTAATGTGATAGACTTATATAATGACTACGTGCAGGCTAAAGCACTAAAACGCCACCGAGAACGAGATGGGGTTGATGCAGTCTCCAAAACAAAAATACCTGTGCGCGAAAGGTATTTTCAGGTGGGAGGCGGCATGAACTAATATCTCTTGCGGTGTCGGGGTGGTAAGGCTTCACTGCCAGTCCTGGAATTGAGAGGTCGCTGGTTCGCGCCTGTCGATCGCCAATTCTCTTATCGCTTAATGAAATAACCCCTCGGTTAAGCATATATGAAAATATATTAATTCCGAGGTAGAGCGAATTAGATAAAGGACATTTGTAGTTCGATATATGTATATGAATCACGGTAATGTGATAGACTTATATAATATATATATATACACTATTATTATTATTATTATTATTATATTCACAAAATGAACCCTATTCATATGAAACAAGCCCACAGGGGTCCACTGACTTTAAATTCAAGCTTACGAAGATTGTGACACTCATTGTAAAAAACTAACGGAAGGTAACTAGTAATAGGGAAATTATATAAAATATATAGTATATATATATATATATATGTATATATATATATATATATATATATATATATATATAAAGGTATAAGCCACGAACGGAAAGATAAACAACTGAGTAGCTGCAAGATTTCGACTCAACGTACTTTACTAAGCAAACAAGCTCACATGAGAAACTGAGAGTACAAGGAAAGGTCGTATAAGTGACACATAAGGATTATAAGGAGATTAGTACCTATAATCCAACACACCTGGAGAATGAGTAACTTGTTTTCATTTACACCCTTGTATTTGTATAATAATACAAATTTAGTTGCCTTAGAGATATTTTCTTTGTATATGTATGTTTAATATGTTTTGTGAATAAGTTTTTGTTTACCAAGATCTAAATGTGATCAGCTATCGCCCTGTATAATCCTTTAATTGTCTTGTCCCTGTGTCTGAGCAGTTGGACTTAATCTTTTTGTTCTTAAATTGTACCCATGTTTGTGCTTGTTGGAAAGGTTACTCATTCTCCAGGTGTGTTGGATTTCTAGGTACTAATCTCCTTATCATCCCTATCTGTTACTTATACGACCTTTCCTGTACTCTCAATTCTCATGTATGTCAGTTGGTCTGCCGTAGTAAAGGACGTTGAGTCGAAAGATCTCGAAGCTACTCAGTTGTTTATCTTTCCTTCGTGGCTTATACCCTTATTTATGCGTTTAACATGTTCCAAACTTTCGTGATTCAGTTATATATATATATGTATATTATATATATATATATATATATATCATATATTATAATTATATATATATATATATAATATATATAATTGCACAACAGCAGGCAACCGATAAGAACCAACACCAGCGATTTCCCTTTTATCAGCGCAGTCGAAATCCTTAAGTCAACTCCAAAGAATATATGATGAAATCTGGAGACCGGGACGATAAAAAAAAATAATAATAATAATAATATCCACCCCTTTTTAAGAACCAACAGCGGCCGGCGGTTACCTAAATGGCCCGGATCTAGCCAATACCTGAAAGGGAAGAGAGGAGAATGATTGGAAAATACGGAAGGGACTAAGGAATAAAGAGAAAAAGCATGGTACAGCGTGTCCATAAAGTCCCAGTACCATTCTGAGTGATAAATACTTGTAATGGTACTGGGACTTTATGGACACCCTGTTCATCCCTCCCTCCTCCTCCTCCAGTACCCGAAGGCAAAAAGGCTTTGGTTAAGATCCGGGTGAAAATTGTGGGATTTTTCAATATCGGCCCGATGGAGGAGGAACTCGTCGCTGCCAACATTTCTTTCCCGACATTTTCTGGGGGGAAAACCGATATTCAAGAAATCGTACGATATGATGCCCCGACGTTTAGGAAGATAACCCCGATAACATTCTCTCGAAATCGTCGTCGCATTGAGTTTTGCATTTTATTCAGCGGAGAATAAACATGTACGAAATCAAAACATTATCTCGTTAAGTTATTCATTGTTTGTTTGTTTGTTTGCATGGTGTTTTTACGTTGCATGGAACCACCAGTGGTTATTCAGCAACGGGACCAACGGCTTGACGTGACTTCCGAACCACGTCGAGAGAGAAATTCTATCACCAGAAATACACTCCTCAATGGAATGCCCGAGAATCGAACTATCGGCCACCGAGGTGGAAGGCCGACACCATACCGACCACGCCGCTGGAAGGCACGGGGCCAAGTGACGAAAACTAGGTTAAAAACACACACACACACACACACACACGAAGCAAGAAAAATTAAGATAAAGGCGAACTAGACATGCAATCTTAACATTCAATTGGCGCGTTAGGAGGTACGTAGCAAAAACAAAATCACTCCGTACGAGAGAGAGAGAGAGAGAGAGAGAGAGAGAGAACAGCAAGATGCCGTATAAAAATCAACGACTGCGGAACAATCTAGTAACTCAAAATTCCGCTGGAATCCAGGCAGGGCCCTGGAAAGGAAAACGACGCACTTGGAGGTAATCGTGATTTTCAGAAACGAACTCGGAAAGGTGACAACTTCAACAACCGTCATGACAAACTTCTTGCCATCAAAGGCCAGCTGAAGTTCCAGCAGCGCTTTCCGTAATGAAGTTACAATTCGGTGGCTTGAGAGAGAGAGAGAGAGAGAGAGAGAGAGAGAGAGAGAGAGAGAATGGTGCCACGTGAGAAATGACATTACGTCAGTGAATATTAATATACGGAACTTAGTAACTGCACTCATGAATTTAGACAGAACTTGCACTCCTATACTTTCTAAGGGATAAATGACATATTTAACTATAATTTCAAGATATCTGTTGAGTTGAGTTGAATATAGAATATACGCCAAAGGCCAAGCACTGGGACCTATGAGATCATTCAGCGCTGAAATGGAAATTGACAGTAAAAAGTTTGAATGATGTAACAGGAGGAAAACTTCAAAGCAGTTACGTTATAAATCAAGTGTCAGGAGAGGATGGAAAATAAGACGAAGAAAGAGAATATGAAAGGAGGTACAGTAAAAGGAACGAAAATGGTTGTAGCTAGGGGCCGAAGGCACGCTACAAAGAACCCTATGTATTGTCTACAGTGCACCGTACGATTATATATATAGCAATACTATGGCTACACACAAAAACGCACATAGGTAACTATCCATTCGCTACTCCTCTTTGAATCTAAAATCTAGAGAGATATAGATTGTTTGTTTGTTTGTATGGTATTTTTACTTTGCATGGAACCAGTAGTTATTCAGCAACGGGACCAACGGCTTTGCGTGACTTCCGAACCACGTCGAAGAGTGAACTTCTATCACCAGAAATACACATCTCTCACCCCTCAGTGGAATGCCCGACAATCATCAAACTCGCGGCCACCGAGGTGGCAGGCAAACACCATACCGATCACGCCACTGAGGCGCTTAGACAGATATAGATACAAGGCAAATACCTGAGACCCCAATATCATTTGCCATTGGACTTGATCTCTGGTCTTTACAGGATGGCATCATATTGAGAGAGAGAGAGAGAGAGAGAGAGAGAGAGAGAGAGAGAGAGAGAGAGAACTAGCGAAAAATCTATGAAAAACTGAAATAATAAGGACTAGGTCTGTACATGGGGATGAAATAACACTAAAATGGAGAAAAGGATGAATGATTTTGCGTCTTTCAAACATTCAGGAACGCAGATATACAATACAGATGAATCTCGCGCTGAATTTACTTTAAAAAAAATCTAATGATGAGCAGGTTTAATGAGATTTGTATATCAATTACATTAGCCCTCTACGATCTAAATTGTTATACGGAAATGAAGCATAGTATAACAGCGAAATTATATCTCATGGAATTCCATGATTTTAGAATAAAGTTATATGGAGAATATCAATGATGACTTTCATAATTTTAGAATAAAGTTTTATGAAGAATATCTATGATTTTCATAATTTTAGAATTAAGTTTTATGAGGAGTACCTAGGGTCAGACGACAGGACAGTGAGAAATGACGCAGGCAAGTTCCAAGTAGTAAGATGAAGTAATGATGAAGGAAGAAAGTAAGACAAAGATGGTTTGGACATGTCCTTCGCCCAGCCCAGGGGAGAATAACATGCGCTAGTTTCAGCTGAACACCAGAAGAGAGTTTGCAGACTCAGATCTACTTGGATGGGAACTGTTATGAGAGAGACTGAAAATCCATTTTCGGAACAACGTCGTGCTCCATCATCAGAGTGGCGATATTAAACCCAACTTTTTTTTTTTTTTTTTTTCCTACTTTATAATACTTTTTTTTTATAATACTTTTTTTTTTAAAGTTTGAAAGAAATGTGCTGATCTGTTATCACGATGCTGATGATTCCTTAGCGCAGCTTTTATTTAAAAAATATATTCATTAGCATTAGATTGTCGCTTTCATCTCTTGGTACTAATATTTTTCCCACTTAAATACATTTTATTCTACGGGAAAATGAGATACCTGAGGCTTTCTATAAGATTGGATGCTACTCCAACGATATTATTACTCACAATAGATATAAGGACGTGCGGACAGTTCCCATGTTTCACTTATTAAACATTAGGCCTATCTACAAGTGGGCTGCGCTGCCCTAAATATTAAAAAAAGAAAGAAAAACCATCCTTCTCAAAATCACATAATAACAAAAACAATTCAATACAACTACGAAAAGCAAGGGCTTGAACTTCTATCCTGGCCAATAAATCACTTTCACACCGCTTACCACTTGAGAGAGAGAGAGAGAGAGAGAGAGAGAGAGAGAGAGAGAGAGAGGGGGGTGGGGGGGGGGGGGTGGGGAAGGTAGTGGTGGGGGGGGGGGGGGATGGGGAGGCATTTCTTCTTGCTTGCACAGGGGTGGGGTAATTGACCTGTCAGTATTGCCAAGACTTTACTCTCTCAGCTTAAATTAATTTGAAGAGGGCATAAATCGTCGAAGGGGGGAGGAGGAGGAGGAGGAGAATGGAGTGAGGGGAAGAGAAGCCGAGAAGTTCATGGGATGGGATGGAGATGCGAGGGTTACTCAGGTGGGAAAGGAGAAGGGAAGAGAAATAAGAACGAGGAGAAAAGAGGAAAATGGGAAGACCGGGACGCAGGAATAAAAGGCCCCCCCCAAAAAAAAATAAAGGGGGGGGGGAGACTGGTGATGGAGAGATTCCAGAGGGTACGAACAAACTGGAGAGGAGGAACAGACAAAAGGACCAAGATGAGAAGACTATAGATGGAAAGGACAAGTAATAAAGAAGGAAAAGGGCTGGGGAAGAGAATGAAGATAAAGGGGGGGGGGGGGGAGATAAATCGGGAAGAGAAATGGGGGAAGAAGAGGAGGAGGGACAAGTAGTAAAGAAGGGAAAGGACTGGGGGAAGAGAACGAAGGTAAAAGGGGGATTGGGAAGATAAATCGGGAATAGAAATGGAGAGGAGAGGAGGAGGAGGAGGAGGAGGAGGAGGAAACAGATGGCCTATCTGCTGCCTTCCGGGAATTGTTATCCCAGCGAATAAGACGAATAGAGAAAAGGGAGAGAGGGAGAGGGAGGAGGAGGAGGAGGTGATCACTGCATCTGTATCTCAATGCCTGGTTAATTAAGACACAAGACTAACCTTTACGAAAAGCTCACACCAGAGGCGAAATTGGTCTCCTTTTCACTGGCATTCGTTCGCCTTTCATTTCGTTTGGGTTCTCGGGATGAGGGGGGCTAGGGGGATGGTAAAAGGGTAAGGGGGAGGGGAGGGGGGCATCGTACCCTGTGGAGTCAAGCGTATGGAAGGTTAAGACTTCCAATTGGATTTGGGGCTTTGATTTATAACACAATTTGACGCGGGCGCTTAGGATTTTCAATAAAACAAAATGGATTCTTGGTTTATATATATATATATATATATATATATATATATATATATATATATATATATATATATATATATATATACACACACATATATATATAAAGGCTGGGTATCGAGTCTTCGCATTTCTAACGTCGAAGTGTTAATCTTCGTGTCATTTGCATATTTAAATTTGAAATGTTAGCAAGATCTTAAGAGTAAATACACCACTAAGGTATGATTTCTCTACTGCAGAAAAATGCAAGGCCTCCGACTGTAAAAAATTATTCATAACTAACCCTGATTATTTTTAGTGTACGTAACGCACCCCAATATTATTTTTACATACATTAATATTTTTTCAGTATTTACCTCTAACTCTCTACTGTCATTCAACAATGAATGAGAACCTGTTTAACCTTCTATACGATCTCTACTGCAAATTCATTCATAAATGAAAATTCCCCATTTGTCTACTTCTTTTGCTGCATCGACGGCCCCTACGGGTGCGTTCCATACGAGTATGGTCCATTTTCTGAATAATAATAATAATAATAATAATAATAATAATAATAATAATAATAATAATAATAATAATAATAATGCTTCATTAAAATTAATAGTTCATTCAACAGCGTGATGCTTGTAGAAGAATCTCTACAAGCGTAACGCTGCTGAAGCAGCCATTACTTTTTAATAAAGTATGCTTGAGAGAGGATGTGCTTCCATAATAATAATAATAAATAATAATAATAAATAATAATAATAATAATAATAATATAGGAAGTATGTACACCCGCTTTGAAGCATGTTTTGTTGAAATGAATGACTGCGTTATGCGAACCGATTCGTTTTTTCAAGATATACGAAAACTGTCGCAGCAGATAGGAACAGCCTTTGATAAGTCAGGAAACACAAGAGTATTGTCACTCGAACAGAGAACATGAGTTAACTGACTCATGAGGATTGAACAGTGCAAGAAATACAAGGGCGATACAGTGTCAGGTTAAATTGAAGAAAACTGTGGACAAAAGACTGCATAGGATAAGAGCAAATCTTGTTACACAGCGGATAGCGAAGAGGAATATCATAACAAATTGAAGGTAACGTGAAAAAATTCTGGTCAGAAAAAAAAGAAAAAGAAAGAAAAAAAATCAAAATACACTGAAAAGGATAAGGCAACTGTCAAAACAGAGCTGGTATATATGATACAGTTATCGTGCTAGTCTAGAGAATAACCAAATCTTCCGGTAGATTTGCATAAAAAATTCCTGGGTTGAACTTTATTACATGAAGTAGTAGAGTTGTGTTCCACAAAGATACTTAATTTCACTCCTAAAAAAAATGTATATTTATGATAAAACTATCTTGTGCTTCCGCTAATCACTTTACCACCCGGACCAAAAAATATTATATCACTGTTTGCTTTATATCAATAAAATTATATATATATATATATATATATATATATATATATATATATATATATATATATATATATATATAGACATCCATGAGTGACGAGGGGCACGAAGATGATGATGATGAAGATTGATATAAAAAAAAGAAAAGGAAAAAAAAATTGAAAGGTCCATGACAAGGACATGAGGCAAATGACAAAAAGTGAGCTGTGGAGGAGAGAGGGGGGAGGGTAGGGGGGGGAGCGCTGGAGGCAGAGAAGTGAGATGGAATGAAGGAAGATATTTATATATAATAAGTAAGAGGAAGATGACTGACACAGGCGAGGAAAGGACCAAGCGCTACGAAGAAGAAGACGATGGATAAAGAAGAATGAGGAGAGAAGAATATGAAAAAAAACCAAGGAAGGAGGAGGGGGAGAGAAAGGAGAGGGAAGGGGGGGGGGAGCAGAATGGAAGCTTTCATCGATCTATACTGTTAGAGGGTATCCGGGCCTGATTCTGGCAGAGGCGTGGCACCAACGACGAACAACCACCCCACCACCCTCAAACAAAACCCCCTCCCCTCCCCTCTCGAAGGAATTCCTTGCCCGCCTCCATTCCCTCCCATCCCACCCCCCCTCCCAAATCCTTCCCTACGACTACTCCTTAATTTCACACACACACACACACACACACACGCCTTCTTTCCTCTGTAGGATATCTCTCTAGTATATCTCTTTTTCTCTCTAGGATCTCTCTTTTTCTCTCTAGGATCTCTCTTTTTCTCACTAGGATCTCTCTCTGTCTTTCGCTCTAGGATCTATTTCTTTTTCTCTCTAGGATCTCTCTCTTTTTCTCACTAGGATCTCTCTCTGTCTTTCGCTCTAGGATCTCTCTCTTTTTCTGACTAGGATCTCTCTTCTCTCTAGGATCTCTCTCTTTTTCTGACTTGGATCTCTCTATTTTTTTTTTTCTGACTGAATCTCTCCTTCTCTCTCCAGGGATCTTTCTCTGACTAATCTTCCTCCTCTTCTTCTCTCTCTCTCGACCCAGGATCTCTCTCTTTTTCTCTTCCAAGGATCTCTTCCCTTTTTCTCTCATCTTTTTCTCTTCTTTAGGAATCTCTCTCTTTTTCTGACTAGGATCTCTCTCTCTAGGATCTCCCCCACCTCTCTCTCTTTCTCACTAGGATTTCTCCTTTTTTCCTCTTTCTCTCTCTCTCTCTAGGATCCCCCTGAAATCGAAGGAATCCTCCAAAACTCAACAGCCCAAGGATATTACCGCTGACCTAGGCTCCTCCTCCTCCTCCTCCTCCTCCTCCTCCTCCTCCTCCTCCCCTCCTCCTCCTCTTCTTCTTCTTCTTCTTCTCCTCCAAGTTCCTAAAAGAAACAAAAACGTTGAGAAAATTTACAAAGCAAAATAAAGACCTAGAGACCTTCTTCTTCTTCTTATACGTTCAAGGGAGGAGGAGAGGAGGCAATAGCGGCTGCTCGTTGTTGCCAGCGAGGGCACGGGAAATGAATTAATCAAGTCAAAATCCGCCGTGCAATCACAAGCGGTTGCCACAGATTCATTCCGCAATTCCTAAAAAAAAAAAAAAAAAAAAAAAAAAAAAAAAAAAAGGAAGGAAGGAAGGACGCGAATTCCACGACTCGACCAGAGCAGAGGCAGAGGCGCTGCACGGGATTGGAATTTTTTTCTGGAAAGGGTGAATGCAGGTCATGGAAGTTGGTGGCCATGGCGATATGCACACAAATATTTAAGGAATATATATATATATATATATATATATATATATATATATATATATATATATATATATATATTCTTCTGTTAAGTATATCTTAGTTTTACCAGACCACTGAGCTGTATTAACAACTCTCCTTGGACTTGACCCGAAGGAATAGATACTTTACGTGGCTAGGAACCAATTGGTTACCTAGCAACGGGACCTACAGGCTCATTGTGGATCCGAACCACACTACATCGAGAAATGAATTTCTATCACCAGAAATAAATTCCTCTGATTCCGCGTGGGCGTGCCGCCGGATTCGAACTGCGGACCACCGGATTGGCAGCCGAGCGCCCCCAAAACCCACTCGTCCAGCGAGGAATTTATACTTCTGTTAAAACAGGCTACGTCTGAAGTATAAAAGTGTAAAACACTAGTTCAAAACTGACTTCAAACGAAATATTGTCCTTAGTTTTAAACCAGAGTGTTTTAATGGGCCCTTTATACTTTACATATATTTTAAATAATATGAAATGTGTGTGTATGTATGTAATTATATTAATATATATATTATGGTCTAATATTAGTATATATATCCTATCTATATATATATATATATATATATATACACACACACACACCGGATAAAATACACAGTACAAATATTCAACCTCTCACACAGTATAAGGTCCTCCCCCCCCCCCCCCCCCCCCCCCATTTATCCCCCTGGCAGGTGAAATCCAAATAAACATGTGATTGATTAAAAATCACTTTCTTTTTTTTTTTGTTATATTCAACAACAAAGTACTACCCTTCAAATATACGTAAAGCAAAGTGCTATCTTTAATAATTAGTCTTTTAACGTTTCCTAGTAAATTTGGAACTCTCATCCTATTATCGCTTAATAAAAATTCCCCTCGGTTAAACATATATGAAAATATATTAATTCCGAGGTAGAGAGAATTAGATATTAAAGGACATTTGTAGTTCGATATATATATATATATATATATATATATATATAGATATATATATATATATATATACGAAACTCAAGGGGCATTTATAAAAAAAAAAAAAACTCAAATTAGACGTAGGCTTTGAAAGCAAACACTGTAGTAACAAAAAACATAACCTAACAAGGAAACAACAAAAGACAAAGCAGAGGACACAAGCTTCATCCCAAAACAAGAACATATATCACACGCTATTTCAGACACAAGTCGGTGGAGACGCCAGTTTTCCATATAAGTCCAGCGGAAACAGTTGTTCTTTATGCGTGAATTTTTGCAAGTAAAGTAGTGCAGAACAGTATGTTTTTTTTTCTTTTTCAGTTTTTCTTTTTTACCAAGTTTTTTCTTACCAGTTTTTTTCTTTTTTCCTTTTCCAGTTTTTTCTTTTTCCAGTTTTTTTTTTTCTTTTTAACACAGTTTTTTCTTTCCCCGTTTTTTCCGTTTTTTTCTTTTTAGTTTTTTCTTTTTCCGGTTTTTTTTTACCAGTTTTTTTCTTTTTCCAGTTTTTTTTTTTCCTTTTTCCAGTTTTTTCTTTTTCCAGTTTTTTTTTTTTCTTTTCTAGTTTTTTTTTTCTTTTTCCAATTTTTTTCTTTTTTTTTTTTTCTTTTTCCATTTTTTTTCTTTTTCCAATTTAGTCGTGCGGAAAATTTATTTTCCTCTTTCTTTTCCAGTTAAGTCTTGCGGATACAGATTTTTCTCTTTTTCTTTTTTATTGGGTGCGTTTTTTTTTTCAATAAAGTCCTGAGGAAACTATTCTTTGGTCTTTTTCCAGTTAAGTCCTGCATAAAGTTTTTTCTATTATTTTCTAGTTAAGTCTTGCGGAAAGTGTTTTTTTTTTTTGTCAGTTAAGTCCTGCAAAAACAGTTTTTTTCCAGTTAAGACCCGTGAAAACAGTTTTTTGTCTTTTTCCAGTGAAGTCCCGCGGAAGGTTTTTTTTTTCAGTCAAGTCTTGCAGAAAGTTTTTTCTTTTTCCAGTAAGTCCTGCAGAAAGTTTTTTTTTCTTTCTTTCTTTTTCCAGTTAAGTCCTGTGGAA
Source organism: Macrobrachium nipponense (assembly GCF_015104395.2). Lineage (NCBI taxonomy): Eukaryota > Metazoa > Arthropoda > Malacostraca > Decapoda > Palaemonidae > Macrobrachium > Macrobrachium nipponense. Next base: position 81,821,562 of record NC_087210.1, on the reverse strand, counting down.
ACTTTTTTTTTTCTTTTTCCAGTTGTCCTGTGGAAACATATTTTTTTCTTTTTTCCAGTTAAGTCCTGCAGAAACAGTTTTTTCCCTTTTCCCGTTAAGGTCTTCAGAAAGAGTTTTTTCCTTTTTCAAGTTAAGTCCTGTGGAAACAGTTTTTGTGTGTGTGTGTGTGTGTGTGTGTGTGTGTGTGTGTGGTGTGTGTGTGTGTGTGTGTGTTGTGCGAAGTGCGTCAAAAGCGTAGACAACAATCGCCCTTCTCTAGACCCTAAGCTTAAGTACAGAAAGAAAAATGAGGGAAGGAAAATAAGTGTTGACTAACAGCAAAGGAAACGAAGAACCAGCTCCCCTAGGAATCAGGTAAAAAAAACAATCGGATTGCTTGACAGTAAGGATTCCTGTTTGTTTGTTTGTATGTTGTTTTTTACGTTGCATGGAACCAGTGGTTATTCAGCAACGGGACCAACGGCTTTATACGTGACTTCCGAACCACGTCGAGAGTGAACTTCTATCACCAGAAATACACATCCCTTAATGGAATACCCGAGAATCTAATCGCGGCCGAGGTGGCACGCCAACACCATACGGACCACGCCACTGAGGCGCTGGATTCTTGTTTACCAAGCTTTCTTTATTCATTAAATATTAAGAGTTGACGCAAGATATTGTACTATGACAGATTTGACGCAGCTGATGAAACCAAAATACTCACCATCATTTACTTTCTAATACCAAATTCTTACAGTAAGAAAATATCTAGTATGTCGTGAATAGTTGTTCTATCAGAATATTTTTTTTTTATCTATCTACGAACAATAATAAAGTTAGCACGGCCTCCCCTTCGACATCACTCCAATTTCTATGGGGGAATATCTACATTACTCCATTTTCTATAGGATGTCTCTACATTACTCCATTTTCTATGGGGGAATATCTACATTACTCCATTTTCTATTGGGTAATATCTACACTATTCCATTTTCTATGGGGGAAATATCTACATTACTCCATTTTCTATGGGGGAATGTCTACATTACTCCACTTTCTATTGGGAAATATCTACACTATTCCATTTTTTATGGGGAAAATATATACATTATTTTATTTTACATGGGGAATATCTACATTACTCCATTTTCTATGGGGGAATAAATTCATTACTTTATTTTCTAGGGGGAATATCTACATTACTCCATTTTCTATTGGATATGTCTAAATTACGCCATTTTCTATGGGGGATGGGAATATCAACATTACTCCATTTTCCATGGGGGAATATCTACATTACTCCACTTTCTATTGAGGAATATCTTCATTGCTCCATTTTCTATTGGGGAATATCTACACTATTCAATTTTCTATGGGGGAAGTATCTACATTACTCCATTTTCTATGGGGGAATATCTACACTACTCCATTTTCTATGGGGGAATATCTACATTACTCCATTTTCTATTGGGGAATATCTACACTATTCCATTTTCTATGGGGGAAATATCTACATTACTCCATTTTCTATGGGGGAATATCTACATTACTCCATTTTCTATGGGGAAATATCTACATTACTCCATTTTCTAAGGGGGAATATCTAAATTACTCCATTTTCTATTGGGGAATATCTACACTATTCCATTTTCTATGGGGGAAATATCTACATTACTCCATTTTCTATGGGGAATATCTACATTACTCCATTTTCTATGGGGGAAATATCTACATTACTCCATTTTCTATGGGGGAATATCTACATTATTCCATCATTTTCTATTGGGTATGTCTAAATGACGCCATTTTCTATGGGGGGGGGGGGTTGAATATCTACATTACTCCATTTTCCATGGGAGAAATATCTACATTACTCCATTTTCTATGGGGGAATATCTACATTACTCCATTTTCTATTGGATATGTCTAAATTACTCCATTTTCTATGGGGGGGGAAATCTACATTACTCCATTCTCTATCGTGGAATATCTACACCGTTTTTCTAAGGTCAAGTAATGTATTCCTCATTTCCTTTGGTAATGAATACCTATGTACACATTCCACCCTTTTCCTAAATGATGATGAGATACGAGTTTGTAAATATTTCCTAAATGATGATGAGATACGAGTTTGATTTAAAGTCACAAATGACCTAGAACCCCGAGTGCATCCTGTCCCGAGGTGGGTAATGGAATACAATACAGTACACACACCATTACTCCAATTCCGAGATGAAAGGAAAGCAACTCCACCACTCCCCTCTCCGGAGTGAATAAACGGCTTGAATATTCAATTTTCGGGCGTTTGTGGCACCGAGCTTATTGCTGTGGATTTTCCAAAGATTAGATCACGCGTTATTCAATATTCTGATCAATGAACACCAAGCAGGATGAACGTTAGAATAAATGAGGATTAGATTAAATGAAGTGGAGCGTACAAATGATACGGGATAAAAGCCGCTAATATTGTTTGTTTGTTTGTTTGTATGTTGTTTTTACGTTGCATGGAACCAATGGTTATTCAGCGACGGGACCAACGGCTTTGCGTGACTTCCGAACCACGTCCTGGAACGCCCGAGAATCGAACTCGCGGCCACCGAGGTGGAAGGCCAACACCATACCAACCACGCCAATGAGGCACCGAACTCGCTGGTTAATCGATGCTATGTTGTCGATGGAACTGTGGATAACTTTTTTTAATGAAAAAATAAGCCAAAAAACAGAACATCTTTATCAGATGAGGATTTTGGTGAATGTTTAATGCCGCAAAAAGCGTAGAAATGAATGACACTGAATAATGATAAAATGCATTTTATGGTGGCAATAAAAAAAAAAAATAGTGTGTGTGTGTTTTTGGAGGGGGGTGAGGGCGTCGTGGGGTTTAATAGGACAAGTGTCGTCATGTTTCATTCTTTTATCAACTTTTGTACATCTTTTATACCGAACCTACTTTCACGATTAAGAGCAATTAACTTTCCGAATGCGTATATATATATATCATATATATATATATCTATATATATACTATATATATATATATATATATATATAATATATATATAAATATAATATATATATTAATATATATATATATATATCTATATATATATATATATTATATTATATATATATTATATATATATATATATATAATATAATATATATATATATAGATATATATATATATATATATTATTAATATATATATATTATAGAATATAGTATATTGTCAGAAACCAAGAAACCAACCAACTTCATTTACTTTAAAGGTTTATGTAAATGACAGACTCCTATTGACATCTGTTGGTAATAGTGAAATTACTTAACTTCTAACGCCATCTCTTGGTAACGGTGCATTTACTTCGGTTTCAATTCTGTTTTTCATCCTTGGAAAACTTAGGTCGGAGTTGTTACGGCTTATTTTGGTTGAGTTCATTGTCCAGTGGTGGTGGTGTTAATACATATTTATTCTGATCTGGTGGTAATGGCTTTTGTATAATAAAAGAGGTGAAAACATTTGTTAAGCCTTGCTTATTATTTTATTCCACTGTATAACTATCTATTGTGGAAATTATCAAATGAAAAGACTCTGGTTCCATCTCGGAGTTCTTCAGAATTAGTGGAATTCGGTATAATAAATTTTATATATATATATATATATATATATATATATATATATATATATATATATATATATAATAAATAGCTTAATCATTCCAATGGCTTTCCCCAGAACGAGTATAAGCTTTGAATGTTCCGAGACAACTTTCAATCTCCCCAAAAATACCTTCAAAGACAAGACGAGAGAGAGTTCGCCTGGAGTTCTGGAGTACTTCCGAAGAAAGTCGAAACCAGAAAAAAATAAATAAATAAAAACTAGACACGCTTGAAGCTCTGCACCACGCTTCAAGATATCCGGAACCAGGAAATGAACAACGAAGAGAGAGAGAGAGAGAGAGAGAGAGAGAGAGAGAGAGAGAGAGAGAGAGAGAGAGAGAGCTTAAAAGGTCTGGCAGAACGAGTGATGGAAGAAAAAATCTCTTTGTACAGATGCTATCAGGCATGGAATACCTGAAACGAAAACTCGTTGCAAAGTTTATACAGAGAGAGAGAGAGAGAGAGAGAGAGAGAGAGAGAGAGAGAGAGAGAGAGAGAGAGAGAGAGAGAGAGATAACCCCTAAAACAATCCCCCCATTAAAGTAGGAGCACCAGAAAAAATTATATGGTCATAAGAGTTGACAATGCTAATGTGGGGATAAGTAGCGCTGGTGAAAAATCTAACATAGTTGGAAACCAATAATATGTTCTTCTACACAGAAGCAATCATGGGGTAAAAGGTCAATCCCTACAACATTTTCCCAAAAGCAAACTTAACTGAAATGAAGGGAACTTAACAGTGAGCAATTATCCCTTCTATACATCCTTCTCATTTCTTCTTATCTTATCTTATCATATCTTCATCCAGTAGAGCCAAGACTCTAAAATAATGACTCGCAGACATTACCTCTTTCCTAACACTAAGTCGGATCTAATGCATTCAAATACCGGTCAAAGCCAAACATTAAATAAAAGGTTCATTTGACTCCTGGCCGGATCAACTTTCCACTGAATTCAGCTCGTCTCATTTCAAAATCTTCGCGTCTGCGAAATTTGCATAATTTCTTCGTTCTGGAAGTGGGGTTCAACTCAGACTGCCACATAAACACAGGCAGGAAAAAAACGTACGTCTTCGTTAAAGGGTAAGAGGGTTCCTTGCGTAGTACATTCGTTACATTGTGCGTACATGAAAGCAGACTATCTTGGATACTTAGACAAGAAGAATAAAACATGCCGCTAGCCTATAACTGGCTAACGTATTAGCAAACTTTTCGCCGAGAGAGAGAGAGAGAGAGAGAGAGAGAGAGAGAGGAGAGAGTTGAGAGAGAAGAGAGAAGAGGAGAAGAGAGAGAGAGAGAGAGAGACCATACCACAATAAAAAACGATTCCCAAAAACCAAACCTCATTAAACACGAGAGAGAGAGAGAGAGAGAGAGAGAGAGAGAGAGAGAGAGAGAGAGAGAGAGAGATGACATACCTCAATTAAAAATAAATTAAAAATTTTATTAAACACAAGTTAAAGTTTAACAAAATTACCATTCCCACGTTGCACAGAGTCAGGAATATTCATCGAATTACACCAACTTCTGGGCAAACGTACGAACGTACGTAAAAAAAAATAATAAAAAGTATATAGGTAGATTAACCTGGTTTTGGCTTTCGCCTTGGGCGAGACAAGTCACTAATTAGAGAGTTGTTGCAGGTAAATGTTACAAACAAACAATGCGATAATGTTAAAACAAAGTGATTCCCAACAATTGTTGTTTAGTTAATTCGAAAACTTGGTAACTGCAATAAAACAAGACAGTGGTGTTGTGCACCTATGGGGAAGGAGAGAGAGAGAGAGAGAGAGAGAGAGAGAGAGAGAGGAGAGAGAGAGAGAGAGAGAGAGAGAGAGAAAGTAATCTTTGCATGAAAATTGGGCCAAAGACCCGGAACCGGGACAATGGGATTATTATCATTTGGGTAAGGAAGGAGAGAGAGAGAGAGAGAGAGAGAGAGAGAGAGAGAGAGAGAGAGAGAGAGAGAGAGAGATCCTGTGTTATCAGAAACACATTTCCTTGGATATTATCCTCAACATCCTGTCATATCTACTAATAATGACACTACAAAGGAAACTCATTAAAATGCTACTCGTAGCCGCTCACTATGACGTCACAGGACTGATGCTCTTAACAAGAGATCGCCAGGTACCTAAATGGCAAAACTGCACACCA
>NC_087210.1:81775767-81813267 GCF_015104395.2 Macrobrachium nipponense | reverse complement strand
AGGAGAATAAAAGGTGAGAGCAAACTGGCGAAAGTTTTAGCTCGTTAGAGAGAGAGAGAGAGAGAGAGAGAGAGAGAGGATGAGAGATGAGAGGAGAGAGAGAGAGAGAGAGAGAGAGAGAGAGAGAGAGGCGCATTTATCAATTCATCTGTGTTTTAAGTAACAGTTCTGAGAGAGAGAGAGAGAGAGAGAGAGATAGAGAGAGGAGAGAGAGATGAGAGAGAGAGAGGGCGCATTTATCAATTCATCTGTGTTTTAAGTAACAGTTCTGAGAGAGAGAGAGAGAGAGAGAAGGAGAGAGATAGAGAGAGAGAGAGAGAGAGAGAGAGAGAGGCGCTTCAATTATCTGTTTTAAGTAACAGTCTGAGAGAGAGAGAGAGAGAGAGATTTTGATAGAGTAGAGAGACGAGAGGAGTTTAGAGAGAGAGAGAGGCGCTTCTATCATTTATCCTTGAATTAACAGTTAGCATAATATATCATATAGATATATATATATATATATATATAGAGAGAGAGAGAGAGAGAGACGAGAGAGAGAGAGAGAGAGAGAGAGAGAGAGAGAGAGTTACAAGGATTTGGATGTCTCAAAGACTTGTTAGTCCATTCGAGGGAGAGAGAGAGAGAGAGAGAGAGAGAGAGAGAGAGAGAGAGAGAGAGAGAGATATTTCCAACAATAACAGAGCCAAAAATGGCTGATAACGAAGGTAAAATGCGCTAGATTAATTACCTTCTTAAGATTTCGTTTCCCCTCAAGATGAGAGAAAGAGAACGAAAAAGAGGAAGTGAAAGAGGGAACAGATGGGGTTGCGGTGGCAGTGAGGGTGAAAGAGATGGTGATGACGAAGGTAATAATGAGGAACATAGATGGGAAGGAACAGAAATAAACAGGAATAATACGAACAGGTTTATGTGACTTGAAAGATAGACATGGGTGTCACTAAAGGTATGAATTCGTAGATAAGACAACAAACAGCCATGGAAACAGACTGTACAGGAAGCTAAACCGATACAGAAGACACAAGAATATATATAGAAAAGTAGATAACCTAAAATACAATGAGTTGTAAAGAGACAGTAAACAATGTAAGTCTGAAAAAACATAAAATGCAATGCAAGCAAATATAACCACAACAAACTCACAACTACATTGAACTAAACAAAATGGCAAGTAAAATAATAATGATAATAATTGGTCAACAAAACCGAGTATGATCTAGAGAATGGAGTTGGTTATTCACGAGCGAGTAAGAAGCACTTCGTCAAAAGCACAATTATGAATGAACAATGCATATCCTTTCAGGGCTAACTTTTGCAAAAGGCAGAGTGACACACGCCATGCATTGCGCGCGCGCGCGAGAGAGAGAGAGAGAGAGAGAGAGAGAGAGAACTTCAAAAATAACAACAGAAATGTTAACTATCATAAAATATAAAATACTGGGATTCAGAGAGAGAGAGAGAGAGAGAGAGAGAGAGAGAGAGAGACGAGAGATGAGAGAGAGAGAGAGAGTCTTGCAAAATAACAACAGAAATGTTGACTATCATAAAATATAAAATACTGGCATTCAGAGAGAGAGAGAGAGAGAGAGAGAGAGAGAGAGAGAGAGAGAGAGAGAGAGAGAGAGAGAGAGAGAGAGAGAGAGTCTTGCAAAATAACAACAGAAATGTTGACTATCATAAAATATAAAATACTGGCATTCAGAGAGAGAGAGAGAGAGAGAGAGAGAGAGAGAGAGAGAGAGAGAGAGAGTCTTCCAAAATAACAACAGAAATGTTGACTATAAAAAAATATAAAATACTGGCATTCAGAGAGAGAGAGAGAGAGAGAGAGAGAGAGAGAGAGAGAGAGAGAGAGAATTACATCATATCAAGCAATGGCATACTTCCATTGCGCAGGACGATTTCTGCATCAGCAATAATGAGGGAAGTGTAATTCCCTATTCAACGGAAGCGAACTGAAATAAACACGAAGATTATATTACACTTAATGTGAATACCAGTCCCCTTCCCTTTTCAATAAAAAAAAAAAAAAAAGAAGGGATATTCATTCGGTTCCTGACATTGCCGTAAAATTTGGATGAAATCGACCAACTTGCGAAATAAAAGCATCATACGGGATCAAAGTTCTACCTTTATTCATTTACACCAAATGACCGAAGCACGAAGGAACCCGAATATAAGACTTGAGGCCAAAGGCCAAGCGCTGGGACCCATGGGGGTCATTCAGAGCTGAAATTATAACTTATGAGTAAAAGCGGTCTGAAAGGTGTAACACGAAACCTCAAAGCAGTTGCGCTATATAACAATAGTTAGGAGAGGATGGAGAGAAAGATAGAAGAAAGGGAATATGAATGAAGTTACAGCAAAAGGAATGAAAGGGTGTTGCAGCTAGGGGCCGAAGGCACGCTGTAAGTAATGCCTACAGTGCACCCAAGCATGAAGGGTATATAATTTCAATATTGCTATCAGCTAATACTAAAATATTTAGAGAACCTAATTGTATATCACTCAAGAATCTTCACGGAATGACAGAATGAGCAATAGTTTTCTTTACAGCGTAAAATATTGTATGAAACCTAGCCACGCCCCGTGAAGATCGCAGCCCATGAAACTTCAAGCTACAGCCCGGTGGTGGCCTGTGTTGTTGCAGTGCCAGACGCACGATCGTGGCTACCTTTAACCTTAAATAAAATAAAAACTACCAAGGCTAGAGGACTGCAATTTGGTATGTTCGATGATTGGAGGGTGGATGATCAACGTACCAATTTGCAGCCCTCTAGCCTTGGGAGTCTTCAAGATCTGAGGGACAGAAAAGGTGCGAATCCGAGCCTGGGTACACAATGACAAAACTAAAAACGCAGCGTATAAATCTTAATCAAATGCTCGTATTGACATCCCTTTTAGTCGAGAGAACATAACGACACCATTTCAATCGTAGTCATTCAATACACACACCTATTCAGATCTCATAAATGAAAATGGTTAGTCATTCAAAGGGTATTGGGTGATAAATATCAAACGTGTATTTCAACCCCCCACATCACCCCCACCCCCGTGATAAAACGATATGCCATTACGACTTCGATGAAATATGTCTATACGAAGTTACACCTGCATCATTATTATTTATTTATTTTGGGGGGTGGGGTAGGGGGTGTCTCCCTATCAGAGTCATCCATTTGACTGGGTGGTTTTTATAGTGTGGAGTTCCGGGTTGCATCCTGCCTCCTTAGGAGTCCATCGCTTTTCTCACAGTGTGTGTGTGTGTGTGCGTTTCTAGTAGCACACTTCTGCATGAGTCCTGGAGCTACTTCAGCATGTACTAGTTTTTCCAGGTTCCTTTTCAGGGGTCTTGGGATCGTGCCTCGTGCTCCTAAGATTATGGGTACAATTTCAAGTGGCATATCCTATATCCTTCTCATTTCTATTTTCAGGTCTTGATACTTATAAATTTATTATTATTATTATTATTATTATTATTATTATTATTCAGGGGATGGAACCTACTCATAATGAATAGGCCTCCAGGGGCAATGACTTGAAATTCAAGCTTGAGAAGAATATGCTGTTTGTTTAAAAGAAAATGCATAAGATAAAAGAAGTGCAAAAGAAATTAGGGATCAGTTATCTGAAAACAAAGATAGATGAAAAATATTAAAAGCAAACAGATGAAGATGTAAATAAATGATTAAAAGTAAAAAGGAGAATTGTTTTAGAATTGCACCTTCGTTCGAACTTTGGGGGTGTCCTGACTAAGCAAACCATCTTAAAACACAAAACACGACTTAATCAATCTTTGTTTTGCTGCAAGGAAAAATGCCCACATTCACTGAAAACGTAAAAAACACGATATATATATATATATATATATATATATATATATATATATATATATATATATATATATATATGTATGTATGTATGTATGTATATATCGCTCTTAAATAAAGATGCGAAGCAACATTCCTTTAAAAGGAAGGCAATCCACGGACCAACAAAAACGTGACCAAAAATGACGACGTCCCTTGCAAGCGATTAAAGGTGGCATACACAAGACACACACACATACACACACAAGAGCACACACGAGAGAGAGAGAGAGAGAGAGAGAGAGAGAGAGAGAGAGAGAGAGAGAGAGAGAGAGAGAGAGCTATTGTTGGTGGCCAAACCATTTGCTCTTCTCTGAAAGGGAAGCGTTGAAACGGACCTACGACTTTCCACGGAATATAATATCTTTCGGCTGAGGCTAAAACATTTGAGAGAGAGAGAGAGAGAGAGAGAGAGAGAGAGAGAGAGAGAGAGAGAGAGAGAGAGAGAGAAACTTTGTACAATAAAAAAGCAGAGTTGATTTTTCTAACTTACAAAAGGAAAAACAAAACTAAATAACCAGAGAGTGTAAGACAAACATATGAATTAAGATAAATAACACTAAATAAAAATCAAGCTAATGAAATTAACAGTATTAGCAAAGTACAAGGGGCAAAAAAACTGAAGCTGATCTATTAAAAAAATTTAAATATCAGCAACCATAACTAAAATCAGGCTTAAAAAATATTTATAAACTAAATCACAGAGGCAAAACTCTTAAGGAAAGAATAGAGTTCCAAGCAAGACATCTTCCAGAGACCTGACGTGAGACCAAGGATCTGGAAGAAGACGACGACGACGACGAAGTAGAAGACGAAGAAGAAAAGACGAGGAAAAAGACGAGACGATGATAATAGATGCCAAGGACATTCCTATAAAGATGAAATATGTGTTGCCAATAATCCGCAATTTTCTAGAGAGCATCGAGTAGATAGCCACGGAGATATTTCCATAATCTGTTCTCAACAAGAAAGGCCTTCGAAACCAGGCCATAAGTAGTGGGATAAAAATATACCATAAATTGCCAGAAAACATTCCTTCATTTATGGAATTGTTCGTTCTACGCGTAACGGGAATTTTCCTCCAATGCAACGCAAAAGACTTCAGGAAGCTATATCCTTTCATATATACACAAACACTAAAATTTCATAAAAGGTGAGGTTGCAAGCCCACTCCCCCCTACTCCTCTCCTTCAGCACAAAACGACAATGACAACAGGAGTCAAAAGATGCATAAACGACATAAAAGCAGGAGTCAAAAGATGCATAAACGACATAAAAGCAGGAGTCAAAAGATGCATAAACGACATAAAAGCAGGAGTCAAAAGATGCATAAACGACATAAAAGCAGGAGTCAAAAGATGCATAAACGACATGAAAGCTAATTCGTGGAGTTGATAGATAGGAGGGAACCTAATAGACAGGAAAGAAGAAAGAAAGATGAAAAACAGGAGGCAGAGACGAGCAGCAACGGAAACTACTTCCCTCCAAATATCGTCGGTATCTTCTGGTGATCAGTCAGTCGTCGAAGAGGAGGAGGAGGAGGAGGAGGAGGAGGAGGAGGAGGAGGAGAAAAGAGAGCGGAGCTCCCCAATCACCCCCCCCTCCCACGCCCCAATCTTTGATGGGCGCCGAAGACATATTGCAGGATATTCCCGTCCATACTCAGAAACGCATCCTCAAAGGGATAAAAAGCAGCCCCCGCAAACGACCCGTGTCATCGCCAATCTCCTATCACGCCCAGGTCTCTTTTTTTTTTTTTTTCTTTTTTTTTCCTTCTCCAATTCTCCCTTTCACGAGGAGGAGGAGGAGGAGGAAGAAAAAGAGAGAGAGAGAGAGAGAGAGAGAGAGCTCTTCTATCTACAGGTTTAAAGCTTCTCAAGTAGGAAATTAAGTTTTCACGTCATGATCGATTTTTTTTTTTTTTTTTTTTTTTTTTTTTAAGAGAGACGGCGGGGGGGGGGGGGGGGGGGGGGGGGGGCGGCGCATAATGCCAAACACTGGGGCAAATAAGGCCATTCAGCGCTGAAACAGAAATTGACAGTAAAAAGTTTGAAATGTGTACCAGGAGGAAAACCTCAAAGCAGTTGCACTATGTAACAATTGTTAGGAGAGGGTGGACAGTAAGATGGAAGGAAGAGAATATGAACGGAGGTACAGTAAAAGGAATGAAAGAAGTTGCAGCTAATGATCGAAATAGGAACAACGAAAATCCCTTTCAGAAAATCCTTCCGAAGACGAGACCAATGGGCGAAGGACTTTTCAATTATATATAGAATGAGATCCTTGTACAATCAACCAATCCCTGGCCATAATTTGAATCGCCATGGGCGTGAATTCACTGGGCATACCATGAATCACCTCTCATCTAGAACCCTAGTCAGATAAGAGAAAGAACTCAGGGAAAGAAGGGTTTTTCCAGTGTACGCTAAACTACACGCGTGCATGCGCGCTCCAATTTGCGCGCGTCAGCGGCATCTCTTTCAAAGAAACAGCTCAGGGACACATCAATCATTCAATCAATCAATCGGAAATGTGAGACATAATTGGAATTTGAATGGGAGGGAGGGGGGGAGAATGAGATGGAGGAATTGGTGAACAAATGCTGTCAAAAGTCATCAAATAAATACATATTTCTTCTAAGTTTATAATCCTTGAAAAATTCAAAATTTCACATGATCGATAACAGATGCAAAATGGAAAAATATAAGCCTATGGTTGTCAACTGAAGTTACAAGGAGTTACAAGGATTAGGATGTCTCAAGGACTTATTAGTCCACCCGAGGAGGCATCGTGTGCTCACTTATCTCTTGGGAATCCTTCAAACCTTTCATACAACTTACAATGGAGAGAGAGAGAGAGAGAGAAATACGAAATACATTTCATTCACATAGATAAGGTCAAATGTCACTTCCATGATACGCCACTCTTCCGTTTACTTCGGGTTACCAAGACTAACCAAACGACCTTTCTGTCATCACCAAAATCAGCATTAAACAGTTCCTGAATTAAATTGAATATAGAATTTAGGGCAGAGGCCAAGTACTGGGACCTATGAGATCATTCAGCGCTGAAATTGAAAGCGGTGTAACAGGAGGAAAACCTCAAAGCAGATACACTATGAATCAATTGTTACGAGACGGTGGAAAGTAAGATGAAGAAAGAGCATATGAAAGGAGGTACAGTTAAAGGAACGAAAGTGGTTGCAGCTAGGGGCTGAAGGCACGCTACAAAGAACCTTAAGTAATGCCTACAGTGCACCGCATGAGGTCCAATGACGGCACTACCTCCTATATTGCGAAAAAGTTCCTTTTGCACCATTTGCCTTGACATACAATTCTTATTCTAACGTTGGATTCTGCAGCATCACCTATAAACTCCTCACTTCCTATCTTTCCCGTTCTGCTAAACGCTGGCCAGAGGCTTTTACCGTAACCCAAAGGTATAATGGACATTACCATATAAACCTAATGCCATTACAGGACCCATCAAATATCTGTCTCCCTAATTCGCTCGATGACCGAGACCGCCGCTTCGAAGCAGAGACCGACCACCGTTGATCTTTATTCAACAGCTCGCCGAATATCGAATGTCCCGAGTACCAGAGATCGGACAATGGTACACAATCCACAATCTTCTCCTCTTCGCCTTTCTATTGTGTGCGTGGGGGGGAGAAGTTGGAAAGGTATGGAGATGATTACTGCAGACGCCGTTTACGATTTCCTTTTTCTAATTGCCCTCGGGTGGGGAGACTTTTTTTTTTTTTTTTCTTTATCAGTGAACTCGCATAGGCGGCAACATTGTCTTTGTCGGCATTGAAGAACTTGTTTTTAATAAATCATAGTTTCACTTTTTTTTCCTTCGCATTTTCTTACATTGGTAAAATCGTTATTAATAAATCATAGTTTCTCTTCGTTTTTACTTTGGGAAATAAAATGAAATTAAGCATTTTCTTAGATTGGTAAAATCCATTTTAATAAATCATAGTTTCTCTTTCTTTTTCACTTTGGGAAATAAAATGAAATTAAGCATTTTCTAAGATTGGTAAAATCGTTTTTTTAATAAATCATAGTTTCATTTGTTTTCACTTGGGAATAAAATGAAATTAAGCATTTTCTAAGATTGGTAAAATCGTTTTTAATAAATCATAGTTTCCCCCCTTTTTTTTACTGAGAGAAATTTAAAGAAAAACAATATGTCTTTGTCAACATTTTCTCAGGTTGGAAAATTGTTAACAATTATCAGTTTCTATTTCTTTTTTCTTTTGGAAAAAAAAAAAAAAGGCAAAATGTCTTTCTCCTTAATAACTCATAGTTTCTCTTTCGTTTTACTTTTGGAAATAGAAAATAAATAAATAAATAAATAAATAAATAAATAAATAAATAAATAAATGAATAAATAAAAATAGGCTATAGCTTTCTTTTCGTGATCGCTAAAGTATTGCGATCCCATTTTCAAACTGTATGAACTGAATATAGAATTTAGGCCAAAGGCCAAGCGCTGGGACCTATGGGATTATTCGCCGCTGAAAAGGATATTGACAGCAGGAAGGTTTGAAAGATGTAACAAGATTAAAACCTCAAAGCAATTGCACGATGAATTAATTGTTAGGAGAGGGTTGGGGACTTCGATGGAAGAATATGAGAGGAGGTAGAGTAAAAGAAACGAAAGGGGTTGCAGTTAGAGGTGCACTGACGGGACTATTTCACTAAGGAGCCAATTATTTCGAGATTTTCTAAAAATAATCTAATACGAAAACTCAATTCGTGTAACATTAGTTTAATAGATAGTATACAAAAGAAGCTTAGACATCCACGTTTAAAAAAAAAGTTTAGCAATAGAGCAAAGCTCTCTTAAAACTAAGTTTAAACTGTTTTCGAAGTGTAATCCTCAATTGGAGAGATTCCTCAGGTTGTCTCCAATCCTCCAAATCCTTCAGTTCTTCTGCTGAAGATCCTCATTGTCCTTCTATCAACGACATAGGATTTCTCTCTCTTTGTCCGGCCCTTCCTAAGGATTCTCTCGACTTCCCTCTCTTCAGGGACAGCCGCTGATTTCGACAATTTTACCTTTTTCTCTCCACTGTATAAGATTTCTTCTTCTTCTTCTTATTGAAATAAGGAACCTCTGTAACGAGGCTATAATACTGACAATCAAAAGGCACAATAGGGTATATATCTCTCTCTCTCTCTCTCTCTCTCTCTCATATATATATATATATATATATATGACTGGTAAAAATGTTCTGTAACAACAGAATTCCATCTAATAAAAGGAGCCCATAAAAATACCAAAATATAGAGAGGAAAGTACTATATTTCAGAGACGCTGTCTCTCTCTTCAGGTATATGAATGAGAAAAGTTTACAGAAAAAGGTGGTATTTATACCAAGAGATCCGTCCACAAGAAGCAATTTAGGTCACCCCCGCTGATTAATCCTTCCTTTAATCTTCTTAAGCGTTGGTTGAATAAAACACTTCGTCGACGACATCCGAAATCCACCATGCTCCTTTTGAGATGTTTCATTACCTGCTTCTCTTTTTATTAAGGCCCGACTTCCATCATTTGATCTTGTACCGGCAGTTGCTGCTATAAATTACACAATGACAAATTCCAGTTTATTCTATGGTTATGTTCATTATATGGTTTGAAAAATAGCCGAGTTGTGTGTCCATACCTAACTGACCGTTTGTGTTGTATAAATCTCTGGGGAAGTGATTTACCTGTAAATCCGATGTAAGATTGGTCACAGTCTTGGGCAAGGGGATCTCACAGACCCCAGAGTCCTTGGGAGATGTCTTTTGCTGGACGTTATCAGGGATTTGGCTAAGTTTGGGTGGGTAGGTACAAATGCAAAAGGGTTGGATTTCCCAAGGGTGTGCGTTACTCTTTTAATCGTCTCCAGGTGAGGGAATTTTTTATTTTAGTGTTGGGTGTGTCTCTGTCTTGTCTTTAGGGGGTCGGTAGAAAATTACGTTTGCTTTTTTAATTGCTTTCTCAATTTTATATGGTCAGGATTACTTTAAAGATGAAGTTGCTGCGAATTAGTTCAAATTCTTTTTCCAGGAAATCTGGGGGAACAACAAATTCGTAAGGCTCTTAAGAATAGGTTGCTAGCTACGCATGTCTTGATAGTAATGTCGTGATAGCTAAAGTCAGTGAATATATGAAAGTGAGAAACGTTGTGGTTTTCTGTATATGGAAATTTGTATTCTGTCGTGTCTTCCATTATTAAAAACATCAAGAAAAGGAACAATTTTGTTGTCTGTTTCCCATTCAACTTTAAATTTGATCGCTGGGGCACTAATGCGTTTTTTTTCTTTTAATTTTGAGCGGAATCATTAAAATTACACCACCTATTATCCCAAAATGTTTAGAAGTATCTCCACGTATCTCAGCCACAGCATGTTTTTTGGGGTTTATTTGTATTGCATTTTTATTTTACTGTAGTTTCAAAGTATTCCATGTACAGATTAGCTAAAACGCTGGGACTTAAAGGAATACCCATACTACACCCTGAATTTTTGCTTGTAGAATGATTTTCCCCGAATGAAAATACGTTATTAGATTGCACATAATTCAACTAACTTCATTATTTTGTCAAGCGCCAATGGGGAAATAATGATCTGAAATGGGGGATAATTTTTTCCCTTTTAAAAAACTGAAGAAACCGTCTGCCTGGTACTTTTGTGAATAGGGTGAAGCCTACGTCGAGGCTTTTAAAAGTTGATGTTGTGAAGGGAGGTATATGTGCATCTCGAATTTGTTTGACAAAAATCTTCCGAATGTTTAATGCCCCTGACTGGGAGAAAAAAAGTGCCTAAAAAAAAAAGGGAGGAAAGGAGGCCAGCTAAACCATTAGAAATTTGTAATTGAAGCTACTCCCGCGCATGAAACGATGGGTCTGAATGGAAGATTGTCTTTGTGAGTTTTTTGGGAAGGCCCATAAAAAGGCCAGTAGGGTAATTTAGGATTAATTACTTTAAATTTTCTCTAATAGTTCAAATCTCTTTTTGTCTGGCCAATTAATCTTACTTTTTTTTTTCCGAAAAAATCTGTCTTGGGAACGTTTTGGATGGGGAATTTTCCTCAGTTTTTTTTTCGTAAGTGTTAGTGTCGATAAGGAGCTGGTTGATTTTGTGGAGGTTTAGAAGTCTTTGTCCATTATTTACGATTTGCCGTCTTTTGTCGGATCTAGTATTATAACATTCTAACTTTTTTAGCGAGTGGATGGCTATCATGAATCTGCGGGGACGGGAACAGGATATTTTCTTATTTGACCTCATGTTGAAAAATATTTGCTTTGGTAAAAGGTTAAACATATATATATAATATATATATTATATATATATATATATATTATATATATATATATATATATATATATATATACTATATGTCTAACCGTTTACCTTTTCCCCAAAAATGTTTTCAACACACCTGTGGCTTTTAATGTCACCATCATTATTATAATCATCATTTTTCGTCTTCTTTTCTTCTTCTTCTTATCTGAAATAAGGAACCTCTGTAACGAGGCTATAATATTGAAAATTACTGCCACAGTAGTGTAAATAAATAATATATATATATTATATATATATATATATATATATCTTATATATATATATATATGTGTGTGTGTGTGTGTGTGTGTGTGTGTGTGTGTGTGTGTGTGGGTACAATATATATTAACCTTGTTACCAAAAAAATTTTTTTCAACAATACTACTGTGGCTTTTAATTGTCTACTTATCATTATTATTATTAAGATTTCTTCTTCTTCCCCTGCTTCTTATTGAAAAGGAACCTCTGTAACGAGGCTAATAATCTTGACAATCTGATATCATATATACATAACATACATACATACATGTATAATATATATATATATATATATATATAATATATATATATGTATATATATATATATATATATATATATATATATATAGGGTATACATATTTTTGAACATTGTACAATAAAATATTTTAAAACACACTAATGTGGCTTTAATTGTTATTATCACTATTATTATTATTATTATCATTATTATTATTATTATTATTATTTTATTAAAAGTAATGGCTACTTCAGCAGCGTTACACTTGTAGAGATTTTCTTCTCTATTTTGCCCGAATAGCGGCTTTTTTCAGTGCTACTTAAACAGGCTAGTAGAGCGCCTATAGAGGTCATGGTAAAAATACAGGGTCCCTACTGGGTTGTCTACATCCCATGGGTATGTCACGTTCAGTATTTTCAAATTCGGTGTGTCGCAGTCCTATGACTACCTTCCTCTTGAACGGGCACCAGGACGTACTGCTATAGGTTCCTCCCTATCTCCACTGGTGCCGGGGCTGCTCCTCACTCTCTCCCACTCCTGCCGCAGTCTACTTGGTCTTTTTTCGTTCTGGAGGGCACGCAGTTCGGATAGTCTTGATCGCTATTTGCCGCTGTAGGATGGATTTTCTAAAGCTCCTGGTGCCTCCTCATTATTTCTGGCTGACGGGGCGTGTAGCCGAATATTAGTGTACTTAGGAAAAGCAGACCCTCTCTCAAGCATACTATTAAAAGTAATGGCTTACTTCAGCAGCGTTACACTTGTAGAGAGTGGGTGCCCTTCGAGAGGAAGGTAGTCATGGAACTGGGACGACACCGAATTTTGAAATACTGAACGTGATATTACCCATGGATGTAGACAACCCCAGTAGGACCCTATTATTATATTATTATATTTTATTACAGTCAGCAATACCTACAGTGCACCACACGAGGTGCACCGACGGCACTAACCCCGCCGCGGGAACTATTAGGTCGCGATCGATCCCACAACAATCAGCCAAGATCATCTTTGCAAAATAATTGCAACATCATGATCCTCCCCCATTCGTGTCCATTCAAGTCATGACAATTTCCTAAGAATCATTACAACACATAAGAATCACTATTCGGCCACGCCCACTTTCACAAAGCGCCAAATGTCATCATTCTTTTATGTAGCTGTCACCGCGCAGCATCGCGATTCTAGCCAGCAAAGCCGTGTAAAAAGAATCAGCTTGGAATCGACGAGAAGATTCATATATACCAGAGAATCGCCGAGCGTTCAGATCCTCGCGTGTAACGGCAGAGAGATTCGTGATGATGATGATGAAATACCCACGGGAGATAAATACAAATTCCTCTCCACATTCGGGCTTTCCTCTTACCGAGGGTCTCATTAATATCCCGTCCGTTTTGATGATCACAGATGCATTTTTCCGACTCCATCTTTTTCTCTTCAGGCGGAGGAGGAGGGAGTGGAGGACTTTAAAATCTAATTATTAGTTCCATGGTCTTTCCCCACATTTTACTCCAAGACCTCACACCTTTCTGACAGTCTTATTTTGAAAGACTCATTTCTTTAAAAAAAATGGATTAAACGGCATTCGCCAAGCCCTTTCATTCTGTTATAACAACCTGAAAGTCGTTTCTTTAAAAATAGCCACCAGACCATCAGATTTATCAACGTCTTTTCCGTCTATTACAAAACTTTATTATAAAACTTTCAAACTCCCTTTCTATACTGATCTATATTGATCTTGTAGGGAAGAGCATTAAATTGTCCCGTAAGTAGAATATCGTATAATCTACAACAACCTTTTAACCACGAGTACAAATGTAACATCCGATCACTTGCAATTACAATTTTCTATTAAATATTCATTTCCTCTTTTCAAATAACGAATCACCTTCTATCAGGTTTGTTTGTTTATTTGTATGGTGTTTTTACGTTGCATGGAACCGGTGGTTATTCAGCAACGGGACCAACGGCTTGACGTGACTTCTGAACCACGTCGAGAGTGAACTTCTATCACCAGAAATACACATCTCTCACTCCTCAATGGAATGTCCGAGAATCGAACTCGCGGACACCGAGGTGGGACGCAAACACCATACCAACCACGCCACTGAGGCGGTTACCTTCTATCAGGGATTAATAATATAATATTTTCTGAATGAGCAAAGAATATTCGTCCCCCCCCCCCCAAAAAAAAAAAAAAAAAAAAGAAAATCATAATAACACTTATTACTGTATTACCCGTCATAAGTCCAACGAACCACAGATGGCAAAGCATCATAAGACCTATATTGGCCACTGTGCAAAATACGACAGTAAATGGGGAAATCAATAAGCAAGTATTTTTGGCGAAGGTGAAAATGGAAACAATTATTACTTACCAGTTCTTCAACTACGACGGATATAGCTATACCTTGATCACTGTTCACAAATTATTATTAAAGAAAGGAGTTTTACCAGCCCAATGAGTCAAACTTGACTCTCACAGGGCTGGCCCGAAAAAAATCGGGATATAAAGAATTATAAAATTTATCAAATTTAATTGATAAAAAAAATCTTCAAATATACTAAATCTTAAGAGAATAAATGAATGAATGAATAAATATATATATGAAATCTAAGCGATAAAAAGAATGAACTATATAATAAATCTACGTAATCTAAAAAGGATTAGTAATAAAAAATAAAAATCTTAGGTAAAAACACTGTTCACAAAAAGAAGAGGGTCTTCATAAGTTAAGTATATCTTAGTTTTACAAATCCACAGAGCTGATGAACAGCTCTCCTAAGGCTGGCTCGAAGGATTAGATATTTTTACGTGGTTAGGAACCAATTGGTTGACTTAGTAACGGGACCTACAGCTTATTGTGAATTTCTATCACCAGAAATAAATCCCTCTGATTCCTTGTCGGCAGAGTAGGGAATCGAACCCGGACCCTGAGATCGGTAGTCGAGCACGTAACCGACTCGTCCAACGAGGAACTTGGGGGTCTTCATAACCTTATTTCTTGGGGGGAGGAGAAAAATAGAAATACAAGTGAGATGCTCCCTGAAATACAGGAAACTACAGAATCTGGGAAACAAAACTAGAATAGAATTTTCTTAAGCTTTTAACCTGTAAGAGGATCATGGAATGATCGAACAGACAAGTCGTCAGGCAGTCGCCCCCCTCCCCCACACGTTTACTGACATGCGACAAACACACCGTCACAATTACTCTGAGCCTGTCATGAATACACAAAATATTTCAAGTTTCGTTATTAATTTCTGTCATTATTACCGTCGTTAACGAATGCAATAATTACTCGCAACGACAAAAGAAAGACAAATGGTCCACTAAAATGAAAAGGACGTCATGCAATGTCATTTATTAATGAATGAATATAAAAGAGACTGTAGCCATTAATACGTTCAGGGACAGATGAAAATAATTATTTTTCCCATACGAGTCCTTTTATAATGAATGCATTATAAACAAAAAGTCTTATCAATGGTAAATTCGATTAAATTCAAACTTTACAACAACTGAGATAATTGAATAAAAAAATTACAAACTTTAACCAATAGAGAAGAATCTCTACAAGTGTAACGCTGCTGAAGTAGCCATTACTTTTAATAAAGTATGCTTGAGAGAGGGTCTGCTTCCTAAGTATTATTATTACTATTATTATTATTATTATTATTATATTATTCAATTTAAGAAGAGGTCAATAGAGGAGGTAAAGTGAAATACAGACAGAAGAGATCTGGCTTATTCAAAAAGAGGAAAAAAAAAGCTAATAAATTGAAAAATAGATAGAAAAAAAATATCGAAACGAAAGGAGAATTGTATTAGGGTAGTAATGCATTGCATCTTCGCTTGTAATTTTGAAGTTACTAATTAATATAACTATTAATATAACATGCCTTACATGAAGTATTTACAGAACGAAAGGATAAAACCAAACAATGACGTAACTTCCAACAATTAATGGAAAAACTTGAGGTCATTCTTCGTCTGCAGAGCAAAGTTATCCGGTGTGAGGAAACACGGGAAATAATTTCACCAGGAGGAAAACAAACGGGAAATAATTTTACAGGAGAGGAAACACGGAAACTAATTTACCAGGAGGAAACACGGGAAAAATAATTTCACCAGGGCGGAAACGGGAAATAATTTTACCAGGAGGAAACACGGGAAATAATTTTACCAGGAGGAAACACGGGAAATAATTTTACCAGGAGGAAACACGGGAAATAATTTTACCAGGAGGAAACACGGGAAATAATTTCACCAGGAGAAAAACGGAAATAATTTTACCAGGAGGAAAAATAAATGGGACGGAAATAATTTTACCAGGAGGAAATACGGGGGAAATAATTTTTACAGGAGGAAATACGGGAAATCAATTTTACGAAGGAGGAAACACGGAAATAATTTTACCAGGGAGGGGAAATAGCGGGAAAAATTTTACCAGAGGAAATACGGGAAATAATTTTATTACCAGGAGGAAATACGGGAAATAATCTTACCAGGAGGAAACACGGGAAAATAATTTACCCAGGAGGAAACGGGAAATAATTTTACAGACAGGAAAAACGAAACGAAATAATTTACAGGAGGAAACACGGAAATAATTTTACCAGGAGGAACATGGGAAATAATTTTACCAGAGGAAAGGAAACGGGAAATAATTTTACCAGGAGGAAACGGGTGGGAAATAATTTTACCAGGAGGGTCAAAAACGGGAAATAATTTACCAGGAGGAAATACGGGAAATAATTTTACCAGGGGAAAGAAATACGGGAAATAACTTTACCAGGAGGTGAAACACGGGAAATAATTTTACAAGAGGTAAAAACACTGAAAGAAATTAATTTTACCCAGGAGGGAAACACGGGGAAAAAGCATTTACCAGGAGGAAACACGGGGAAATCATTTTACCAGGAGAAAGGAAAACACGGGAAATAATTTTACAGGAGGAAAAAGGAAAACACGGAAATCATTTACCAGGAGGGGAAACACGGGAAATAATTTTTATTTTAACCCAGGAAGGAAACACGGGGAAAAATAATTTACCAGGAGGAAACACGGGAAAGGGAAATAATTACAGGAGGAAATAGGGCGGGAAATAATTTCACCAGAGTAAACACGGGAAAAAAATAATTTTATTTTGTCCATCTATAAAATGAGATGAAGTCGTTTATATATACATCAGTCTTTGCACGCATAGGGAATAAGGGACTATTTAAAAAAAATGACAGTGTAATTTCCTTTACAATATTTCTAGAATTATGATCGATCTATCTACCCACTTACGTTATCTATTTATACATTATCTATCTCGCTCACTAATTACCTACCTATCTGATAATTATCTATGTATCTACACAGAATGTCTATGTAGTCTAGACGGACATAAAGGACAAAATCTACTAGAGAGAGAGAGAGAGAGAGAGAGAGAGAGAGAAGAAAGCCTTTTTTTAATCAAAAGCAGACATATTCAAGACTCATGAAGTGAAGGGGCAATTTCAAATATCAAAGCAAATAAATCTGAATTCGAAAAAATAAACAAGACCAAAATTAGTCTAAAAAAAAAAAAAAAAAAAAAAAAAAGGGGGGGGGGGGGGGGGAGGGGGTGGGGGGGGGGGGGGGGGGGGGGGGGGGAGAAAGGGTGGAACCCACTCAACTTCAAAAAGAGAAGAATCACATACAAATAGCGTGGGTGTGGAAGTCCCTCCTCTAAAGTATTTAGGCCTATTCACCCGGTCAAACCGACAGACCCTAAAAGAGAGAGAGAGAGAGAGAGAGAGAGAGAGAGAGAGAGAGAGAGACTCAATTTTCCTAAAAAACAAAACTAAAAAAAAAGTATCATCCTTTTAAGGAAATTATTCCATGAACAAATATCCACAAATTACTATAAAAACCACTTCTCATCCTTTAAGAGAGAGAGAGAGAGAGAGAGAGAGAGAGAGAGAGAGAGAGAGAGATAACACCACAGAAATCGATGTTACGGAAGTCAAGAGACGACGTAAGAGGGAAGAGACAGATGTAAGGGAAATGAGAGAGAGAGAGAGAGGAGAGAGAGAGAGAGAGAGAGAGAGAGAGAGAGCGTCTGTCTGAGAGGACACCAAAGAGAAACACATTGTTACTGACAAAGAGAAACTAACTTTGAAGGATACAGCGTCGTCGACTGAGAGACACTACTACACTGTAGCTTACACGGGAGCGCTGTATTGGTAAAAGAGGGACAGGAAAGGAAAACAGTAAAAGTGAAACCTTGTTACAGCGCGTTACAGCAGAACCATTTCACGGTTCAGTCACCACATTATTCAGTGACTGACTATAAGTCTCCTGGTCACAACCGATGTGAAGCTCCGATACAGTACAGTATATAAAAGCATTGGAACTATAAATAACGTATTAATAACACTAATTATTGCTGTATTTCAGTAATATAAATTGTAATGTGTACAAATATACACCTCAGGGTCTTATAAACGTCATAATTATCGAACACAGTATCACATAACACTGAAAGCAATTCATAATATGAAACAAAGGCCCTGAAACCAAAACATTACCTATTCCTTACCCATTCAATAAATGTTTTTGTATTTATAACTAAATGAAAACACTGAAAAACTTAAATGAAAAGGAAAAAAAATACTCAAAGCCTTATTAAATGAAGAGGAAAAAAACTGATGGTATGTTCCTTCCACCATTCAATAATTTTTTTTTGTATTTAAAACAAAACTAAAAACAGAGAGTTGAATTAAAACCCACACACACAAACCACACAAAAGTCTTTAAATGAAGAGAAACGGAAAACGTTGGTAAAAAATTAATTATTTTTGGAGCTAATGGGACAAAAAAAAAGGAGGGATGATGGGGGGCGGGGGTGAGAGGGAAGGGAAAGGAGGAAAATGGACAGTGTCTATTAAGCCTCTAGAAAAGGGGGAAAGTTATATGAAGTTGTTTGATCAATCTGGGTATGAATAAATTACTGGGGAATGAGAATTCTCGCTATGATTAATACCCGGGGGAAAATCAACGAGTTGGCAACAGGCAAACTATAAGCTTATAGGCTCGCTCTCTCTCTCTCTCTCTCTCTCTCTCTCTCTCTCCAAGAGACATTCTGTCCTTTTGCACGAATTTACCCGGAGGAAATATATCGTTCTTCATTATGACTCGACTTCACTACGGCGTCAATAACCTACTAGATGTTGCGACAACAGTTTGAGCAACCATAAAATCCATCAGTCATTACGACTCTGAAATCATAATGTATTGTTTTCAATGACTACTTTACAAAAAAAGCGTTTGCCATATTATAAATACAGGGTGTCCATATATTAGGGCTGTTGCCTTGTATGATAAGGCGCCCTATGAGGTAATGTTAGACTTGCGATAATTTACGCTAAGTCGGTTGGTATTGCACTTCCATCTTCAATGGAGTGTCTGGGGGTTTGTAGATTACTTACGAAGTCGGTATTATCTTGTTGGTTATTACGACGATGTGTTAAACTCATGTTGGTTCGGTGAGGAGGTTCTTGTAGAAAACACGAAGTATAAAAATAGATATATTTTTCTGAAGTTTTACATGCTGAAGATCAGATATGATTGTACAAGTCTTCTAATAACGATAGCTTGATCGCTTCTGCCAATGATGATGGCTAATCCTATTCCTCTACATGATAAAGCTTAGGTAAAGAGGTACAGGTCTTCTAATGACGATAGCTAACTCTGTTCTGCCCGTCTACCATCTCTGTTACAAGTTATGAGGGAACAGACAGTAGTTCGAACATATGAACATACTTACAAATGACATAGTTACATACGAACACACAATCGAATGAGACACGCTACAGATCACGTACGGCAGTTTGAATAATAGGTCGGGGTAGTTGTCTCAAGCAGGGAGCTTGGACTGTTTCAAAACAAATGAATGACCACAGATGACGGCATGTCAACTTAGCCTACATACTTATTGTATACGTCATCTTTAGCGTCTCTAGTCTGATCACATTCCTGCAAGCAATCTTTTATATATATGGACTAACATTCCATATTTTTATTATGTAAACACTTACATCAGCTCGGTCAGCTACCAAAACCAACTACTGAATATTACTCAAACTTGACATGCACTTGACTTATAGGAGTGTGATACAGACACTATGTGAATATATATAGATAATATATAAAATACTTATAAGTAAAAAAATTAATGGTGTACACTAATACAGATTCAAGTAATAAAATATAAAACAATGATATTGGTAAATAATAGTGATCACGTGATATATAATGATACAGTTTTTTCACTTCATCTCATTAAGATACATATGCTACAGAAAATACTAATGTACTCTGACAATTGCATAGAATGAAGATTAACATGACAAAAATCATATTTTAACTGATAAAAAAGTTCATATATGAATTGATAAAATTATTAATGTTTATGCTGATTGATTCGTTGATTTTTATGCTAAATGTTATATATCTGATTCATTAATCAATATAATTTAACTCATATATAACTGCAGATTTGTTTACTACATATGTATATGGATTCATATAATTATGATTAATATATGTGCACTTTAAGTAGATTCCTATTGCGTACACGCAAAGATATATTTAGATTCTGTTATTTATGATCATTTATATAAGAGATTCCTATTGCGTGCACGCAAAGTATATTTCAACTCTGTTATTTCTGATCAATTATATAGATACATGATACTTAATTATATATAGGATACATGATACTTTATATATATGGATACGGTGACCGAGGTTATAATACTTCACTTTTAACTAGCGTTCGAACAAACTTTTCGTCCATTACACAGTTCCAGACAACCACCTATAGCCCAATGAAACGGCCTATTTCACAGGGTTAAAAACAAGGGGAAAAACAAAAATTGCCTGGGCGGGCTCCAACGTTCTATTTTTTGCGCTCATACTTATTCTCTGCATCCTAAGCTACACGATTACGTTCGCGATGAATAAAAAAAAAACATCCCCAGCACGAGTCCTTCGCAGCAAAGTAGAGTTGAATATCCTTCGGGTCGTAATTGTCGGAAGTATGTCCCCTTTCGTAGTCGATTTCCGACAGTCGCTGGAGCATTCTGCATTAAAACGAGATTAACGACGGGATACGGTGTCGGTCGAAGAAGTCCAGGATGGTGCTTATTCCTTTCACATTGTAGGCGGTTGTTACTCGACTGCCGGTCGTCCGCAGCGACGAACGATTTTTTTTGAAGTTGCGATGTGAAACTCTCGTACTGCAGGATACTGTAACAGGTTCCATTAATCAGCCTGCAAGTGAAATTATACTTGTCACAAGGGCAAAGTAAATTCAGACAACATCCAAACATACAGGGGAGGGGAGAGAGCCATTTAGACCAGACTTAACCCACATGAATTCGCTGATATTTTGGAATTCAAAAGAGTCCGCTGTACAAACTTTTTTTTATCCATGGCATTACAATGAGTGAAACCTATCCAGGTCTATGATGACTTGTAAAAAATATCCATAATTATAAAAAATAAATAGATATCATTACGAATCCATAATTATAAAAAATAAATAGATATCATTACGAATCTCAAAGAAAATTCGATATTACTGGTAGTAAATTACTAGACAAAGAAGTGGAAAACGGAGCTATTTGTAAGATTTGCCAGGCAACATAAGAGTCAAAGAGGAGTTAATCATGATTCTGTATTTCTCTATGCTAACTGAAATTAAGTTTTTGATAAAATCTGATCCTATGTGCCCTAACAAAAGGTTCATATTCAATTTTCTCGCACGCATCCTCTGAGGTTAATTTTTAAAAATTTTTAAAAAAAAACTTTATTAATAGGTAGGAGATGCAACGAAAAAACCCACTATGTAACTAATTTCTAAATAAACTTTGTGGTTTTCCAGAAAATGTGACATTTTCCCATGAATGTTTACGTGGATTGTAATAAGCTAATGTTGCAAGTAAATAATCCATATCCATATCGTGATACTTCTAAATGTCTATGAGGTTCAGAAAAAATTAATTCATTTTGATGTTATAGAAATTCTATTTCCTTATTTTGTTTATTAATTTTAAAATGATTGCAAGTTGCATTGCGCATACCGATAGACACTTGTACCTAACGTCTGCCTTGCCCATGAGAAGTTCGGGCTAAGCATACCTTTCTCCAGCAACCTGCTGCAAGCAGAGACGACACACAGATGAAGCCTGTGTAAGCAGATTATTGAGGTTAAAAGGAACAAATGCTGATACGGCAATGATGACGTCGTCACTTGGCAGGAGATTGCTCTCAGCCAGCTAAGAGTTACGTTACTTGCTGTAATAAATACGACTTTAGGATAAATTTATTATCTTTTAATACTCAAACCCACACGAAAAGAATGTCTGAAAAAAAACAGTACCAAAATCGAACAATATATTAGTTCATGTTGGAAATCTGCATAATTGTAATTATGTTAAATTAAATATTCCTTATTCAAACTATATGAAAAAGGTTTCCATACAAAATTCTATATATATTATTAGCCCTGTATAAGATTCATATAGGATTATTTCATAGATAACATTTCACTTCTAGACTTCCTGACTTTAAAATCTCTTTTATTTTATTTTATTTATTTATTTATTTATTTTTTTTCTTATTATTATTATTA
Organism: Macrobrachium nipponense; assembly: GCF_015104395.2. Classification (NCBI taxonomy): domain Eukaryota; kingdom Metazoa; phylum Arthropoda; class Malacostraca; order Decapoda; family Palaemonidae; genus Macrobrachium; species Macrobrachium nipponense. Next base: position 81,790,897 of record NC_087210.1, on the reverse strand, counting down.
TTTTTTTTTTTTTGTTTCATTGACTACGAATATAAATCACCGGGACAGACAATTATGTCAGTAGGTTTTGGATATGTGTTTGAACTTTTTAGCTTAATTTGTCATTACTAAAGCGTTAAGTTAGAGTTCAAATCTTTACGCATATATATTTGGATATTTAATTATCTATGGTTACGTTTTTGCTTTATTGATTTTAATCGTGATTCCTTTTTTATTATAATTTGTAACCCCCTTCCGACTTCTTACGGAGTGTATTATATTGACTCCACTTGTTTTATCCATATTTTATTTATTTTTTTATATTTATTTATTTATATATTTTTTTATATATCATTTGATAAATTAATGGTTGGCTTGAATATGTGGAAAAGTGTTCTAGCGGCGTACCGTATAAGGCTACTTGCGGCATCAATTCTATAGATACAAGATAAATGATAAAGGTATTTAAAACCGCGAGAAACCGCTATAATCCAGTTCGGATCCAATATCACGAGTTGTAACTCGTAAGACATTGACACTTCCTATTTAATTATCAGTATATTCCGAACCGATTGATCTGGGTGATAAAATATATTATTTGGTTTCTTAATGGAAAGGAATTCACACAACGTGTAAAAGGAGATTATTATGATTTACACCACCCGAGTCACAGATTATTATGTGTTGAATTCCATATTTACTGATTTAGCACTCATAAATATTCGTAAACGCACTCAATTGCGGTGTTTGTTTTTAGTGCTATTAATTCTATATAACGTGTCAAGGAACTATTAACACTAAGAAGTGTTATTCCCTCTGTCAGACTCGTAATTCTGTTAATAATTCTACGTATATTTTTTCTTTCAAGGATTGATTTGGTTGGCACAGATAGAGGCCCCTAAAACTGACAGGTGTTCTTAGTGTATCCCTTGTTTTCATGGCACGTGTTACAATTAGTTATGTGCTTTTTTTATATCTGTAAGCAGTTGTAGGCCAGTAAAAAACAGTGATTTGGCTTTCTGTGACATAGTAGGGAACCCTGGATGAACGGAATGCAACCAGTTTTAGGACGATTGGTATGAAAGAGATTATTACTACTACCTGGTCGTTTAGTCATCTGCTGTGTTCTTCGGGTTTTCCTCGTCACGGACTTACATAAATAATTATTAACATTTGATTACATTATTCTGATACACATACTTTAAATATACTTTTTCTTTAGGGTTTCTGCTCGAAGTGTTTATTGTTTTGCCTAGCCACTGACCTGTTTCCGTTTCGAAGTTGTTTATTGTTTTGCTTATCGCTGTTGACACTTGCTTTGTTCAGTTTGTAACAGTTCTGCGCTCCGACCCACAAAGATATTTCAATGCTCGCGATCTCTTGGGTAAGAATTTTCTTGTTTTTTAGATACGGTTTTAACAATAGGCACGGATGTTTTCTATATCTTTTAGTCCAATTAATGGTTCTTTGCTGTATGGTGCGGGATTGCGGGCGGATAATGCGTCAGCTATGATAATTGCTTTCCCAGGTAGATATTTTCTTATCTTGGCTCCAAGACCCTGAATGATCATTTGTCACCGAGTTCCTTTTCCTTTTGGACTGTGATTAAAGCCTTTGAAAACTCGGTTAAAGGACTCATGTTCAGTAAGGACTTTATCAGGATAGCATAGATTATGAACTTAAGATGTACTAGTGAGTTAAAGATACCTAGCCCTTCCTTGCTTATTACTGCGTCTGTTGCAAAAAAAATTCCTTATTTAAATCAGGGATTTTTAAGTTAGGGTGCAGTCTGCATTATTCCGCTTTTAAGAAAATATCGAACGGCCTGTTGATCGCTTTTTAGACCATAATAAAATCTACGCTCTTCTTCGTAAGATCTGTTAAAGGAGCTGTCATGATTGAAGAGTTACATATTTACATACGATTGTAATACCCCACTATTGCCTCAAAAGTGCTGTATCCCCTTTTACGTTAATAGGTACCGGAAAGTTATGAATAGCCGACACCTTTACCATGGACTACTTTAAGACCTTGACTAGACACATAAAACCTAGATATAACATGTTCGGTTTTTAAAAACTCACCATTTAGATATTTTACTCTGAGATTATTTGTCTTTGTCTCTGTAGCACTAGCTCTAGTTTATGTGAATGTAGTTCTAAGGTATTAGAAAAGATTACAAGATCATCCATATAGGCATGTAGGGTATCCCCTAAAAAATCTCCAAACACTATATTGTAATTGGGGTGCACGTAAGCCGGAGGCATACGTAAAAATTGATAATGTCCCCTGAGTGTGCTGAAAAACAAAACGGTGTATGAGGTTACAATCACTTAGGTAATGGTATCTGGTAAAAGCATTTAAGTAAGTCCAAGTTGGTTGTGAAAAAAATTTATTCTAACCTAACAGAGTATAAGATGTCGCTCGGTACATCGCCACTGGAAACTATCGGAAGTCGTTTCCTTGTTTAAGCGACAGAATTCTACGCAGATACGCCAAAAGTCCGATCTTTTATGGCATGACGTTTGAGGGAAAAACAAAAATTATATGGGCTTATTTGATTTCCTAATGACTCCTATTACTAACATTTTTTTCAACTTCGTCATTTATCTCTATTTTGAAATTTCATTGAGAGTCTATGCGAAGGTACGTATATAGCTTTATGTTTGTCCTTAGACCGTATTTTGTGTTAAATTACATATTTTTTTTTCCGTTTTTTTTTTTTTTTTTTTTTTTTCCCCCCCCCCTTCAGAAATCACTTCGCCAGTGGAGAAAACTTCCTGGTTATTCAGATAAAAGATAAAAAAAAGTTTCATGCTGAATCATCTCTGCTTGAATGACTTTACTGATATTACTTTAGATAGAATATAAGAGAGATTCATCCACGACTGATTGGGTGGGATTAAAAATTAGCAACAATAAAAAAAAATGCGATATTTATATGTATAGGTTTTGTGGATTACTATATTTAACTTGTTTGCAGCGAGTCAAACCGTGTCTAGGGCTTTGTTCGGCGGAAATCGTTATATTTCAGAGTGTCGGGAAGGATTAAAAATTTCATTTCCATTTCCCGCAAAGTCTTTTTTACACGCACTAAGACATTCGAGGGTGTATGCTTCTCGAGATTTTGCGTGCAAAGTGCGACCTGGCGGTTGTGGGAGAATTCTGTTGGGTCATTTGAACAATGTTATGATTTATGAGACAAATGGTATAGTTCCTTTATATAAGTTATTATTTGATTAACTGTCTCATTTTTGTTCAAACGGATTTTAATATGTTTGAAGGTTTAATAGGATTTCCCTTTGATAAACCCGCCTTATTTTGCAGGATGTAAGATAATATTTTGTATACCCCTAGATGGATCTTACAATTACACTAGATACAGATCAATGTTTTTTATAACTATAGAGGTATCTGTAAGCGCTCGCTTATCTGGACTTCTCATTAGGGAAGTTCGAACAACAGGACGGTGAGTCCGTAAATACAGGGTATTACGTGTACTAAAGGAATAACAAGATATTTCTAATTTTTACGGCGCGTAACAGTCGGGCTTTATCCACCATACTTATAATAACTTACGTATTAAAAAAACGAAAACCTGCTCTGATTACCCTTATACGGTCGTGTGTTTCATAGAAAAATCCAAAAATTTTTAATTCAAAAAGATATTGGCATGTATGAACCAACATCGCTTTTCCCCTCTCTGCTATAGTCGCTTATTGTGGTGGAATTTGCTATGGCTTTGAACACTTCGGCAGCTTTGACTGACCTTGACCGCTTGACTAGGTGACACAGTCACCGAGTTGCTTGTTTGATTTCTGAACGGGCTACTGTTTCTATTTCTTTTTGTAATAATTAGGATCCCTTCTCTTTATTACCATCGGCAACGTATTGTGTAGTTTTTTAGCATTATGTTGCTGGTTTTACGTATAAAGCAATGAATGACGAACTATTAGGAAACTGAGCGATTGCTATTAAGAAAATTTGTTATTTCTACTGCATTCAATATTAACTGTTTGTACTTCATTCTTTGCTTTTGAAATAGTGAGGATCCTGGTCAGCGCATTTAGCCTGATGAAAAGTTTTTTTTACAGACATGTTATTATTCCTTGCAATCCAGCCATATTTTTTAAAGTTAAGTGAGCCATTGAGGTTCGATATTTTATATAACTCAAAAAAAACTCAAGGCTCAAAACTGCGATCGGGACTTGCAAAAGGAGCATTTATTGTCATGACCCGAAATAGTGTTACCTCTAATTTATCTAGATTTGTACGGGCTGTTCCCACTTGTTTTTGTGTGTTTTTTCTAATCACTACAGTGCTTAACGACCCTATCCATGCATCTGTAAAATAAATACAGACGTCCACTGCGTAACGCATATTTACTGTTTAATATGATTTGTTTACGTAAGGGATTAATAATCACCCAAAAAAAATGATAAAAATTAACATAGTATATGATTATGATATTTCAGTAGAACTTCTGGAAACAGACACTCAAAGATTAAAAAAACCTCGCAGTAGCGAAATCTCAATGATGTAGATAATTTCTGTAAAAAAGTAAGATTAAGAATGTCTCGTAACTTCAGCCACAGGAATAAACGAAATTCGACCTGCAAAGGAAACACTCAAAGTTACAAATCCAAATGAATAAAAAATTGTAACTTAGCTTGCTTTTGTGGGAAGTTACGGTGTTTCCGATAACGACACACGGCCTTGGTCCTCCTTCTCTATTTAGCGGATGACCTGGTTTTGGCTTCAGTTTCCCCCTTTCGCTGCGCGTTGTTTCGATGATTCGAGCCCTTGAAAGATCCGATGCTGCAGACGCGTTCGGTTTGATTCTTGAAGTGCCGGAAACGCTCACTAACGATGTTTTCTTGAATGATTCTAATGAGAGACGAAGCTTGCGTTGCCGTAGGAAAAAAGAAGACACGTCGGTTTTGTTTCTTGAAGTTATTTACTAAACGATGATACTAAGTTGGTTGAAGAATCTGTTGCTTTCGTCGTCGTTGAAGAGTTCTTATATGATACTTCATTATTTTGATTTTTCTTCCAATACCATTACAAGCAATAAATATCGTAATGGTACTGGGACTTTATGGAAACCCTGTAGGATAAACTCACCAATCAGGGTTCTTTCTCATCGTAATCATCCAGGCATAATTTATGCGAAGGCTCAAAAACGAGTATTTTACGGCCAGTAAATACTAGCATTCGTAAAATCAGTCTACTTAAACGAGTAAAAGGAAGAATTAAATGGGTAGATATGCCGCATATTTATCTGGTAGCTACGAAAAATACCGAATAGATATATAAACGAATAAAAGCAGGAATCAAATACATAGATATGCATCGTATTTGTTTGCCAATTACGAAAAATATGAAGTAGTCGTTTTAAGATATATATATATATATATATATATATATATATATATATTATATATATATATACTATATATATATAACACCAAACAAATGGTGATAACGAAATATAAAGGGGATGGGGAGGGGGGTTGCGGAGCATGTAGGTAGGTGGGTAGGTGGGGAGGGTGGGAGAGGGGGGGAGGGGAGGAGGGAGGCGTGAGATAACGGCAAACTCCATGAGGAAACGATGAATAAAGATGGATGAGGATAAGAAGTGAGATTGGGGGAGGAGGCGGGGGGGAGATTAGGAGAGGGGGGGGGGGGGGGAGGCGTAGGGAGATACGGGAAGGGATGCTGGGAGATTGTAGAATTGATGGCGGAGCTGAGAATGGAGATTGATGGGGACAGGAAGCGAGCTGGAAGTGGGGTGGGTAGGAAGAGAGTGTGAGAGGGAGGAAGTCTCCGAGAGGACGGGGGGGGGGGGTGGCGTGGGAGGAGAGGCAGAGAGTGCCCAGATCTAAAAGAGCTGAATTACGTCCACAAGACTATCTGCACTGTGTCGTAAGGAGACCAATAAATCCATAAAAAGCGCGAATATTGAAAGTCTCCCGGCGGCGATGAGACTGGAGGAGGAGGAGGATGAAACACAGAGATAAAAGCAAAGAGAGTGATAATGGAGAAAATGGAGAGGACGCTCAAGGAGGAAGAGAAGACAAGAAATAAGTTAGAGAGAGAGAGAGAGAGAGAGAGAGAGAGAGAGAGAGAGAGAGGGAAAAAAATGGACATTATCAAGAGGACAATAAAATGCCCGAGCGTAGAAGAAAAGGAAAATAGAAAAACGAGACACACACACAAAAGGCAAAAGGCTTAACAATCTTTTATCTCAAATTTTACTACCTTGACGCAAGGGAGTCGGTCTTATCAAGAATTAGGAAATAAAAGGAGGACACAAATTCAAGTTTAAAGATACTTAAACATATTTATTTGGAAGTACTCGATTTCAATCGACGACACAGACTGAGGTAAAAGCTCAGTGACTACGAAAATCTCATAAATTTTTTTTTTTTTTTTTTACATTTTTTACATTTTTTTTACTGTGTTTTAGAGTAGGTTGCCATCCCCCTCCCCGGCGCCGCCCCCCCCAAACTTTCTATCACAGTCGGGGATATTTACAACGCATTGATAAAAACAGCCATTTTCCGGTGAATTTTTTTATTAGCTTGAATCCAATTTGAGGATGTTTTTAGCATTTATATTTTTCTTAGCTGATAAAAAAAATAATCGAAAGTAACAGCTGATATTTACTTGTAAATGAGACATTAACTAAAGAAATGAAGAAAGGCAGGAGAAAAAACTGTCAAAAATTCATGCATTTAGAAAAAAAAAAAAAACTTCGCATACACACTTTGCACTAGTGAAATGTTTAACTTTTATTATGAGTTTATTTATCCAAACTCCAAATTAAGACGATAGCACAATTATTCATAAATATTTACAGAATCCTGTCCTAAAATGCCCCTTTTTCAAACCTTTTTAGGCTCTTCCATAGACCTTTCCTAGGCCCCTTAGCAGAACAACAACAACAACAACATCAACAACAAAGTAGTTTGCAGGCTTACTCCCCGAGTAAGCAAAAAAAATAAAAAATGAAAACGGGGCGCATAAAACGATGTTAACGTTACTGAAAGAAAATATAGGCGCCCCAAGAGGTTATTCACAGGAGACAGGACAGAAGTAAATAAATAAATTCACAGAAAAAGGTCGAGGTGAATACGTAGAAAAAAAAAACAACTGTTAGATAAATTATATCAACACTAAAAAAAATCGAGGACATAAAAAAAATGTACACAAATTAAATTACACATTTTCTAGTGCGACGAACTATCTTCATGCAATTGGGGAGAGAGAGAGAGAGAGAGAGAGAGATGAGACGGAGAGAGAGATGAGAGAGAGAGAGAGAGAGAGATTCTGCTGACCGCTGGTCACCCGAAAGTAATATAACGCTCACAGATATTTAATGCCATAAGCGATGGCTCCAACCCCCTCTTTTCAAGTGCCAACCCAACGTCAAATAAAGTTCCTTAGCTGAAAGTGTATAGAGCAGCAGAGATGAAGACGAGAGAGAGAGAGAGAGAGAGAGAGAGATGAAAAATACCTTGTGACATCACGTTCCAGGAAGTATGAAATTAAAAATAGTTTCACAGATAAAAAGTCTAAAAGTCCTACCAACGGAAAACTTTCTGTTTCTTATAAAAAAAAAAAAAGTACTTGTGATATGAGCAACGCGGAAGAGGTCAAATTCATCCAGGAATATGAGAGAGAGAGAGAGAGAGAGAGAGAGAGAGAGAAAGTCGACTAGCTACCGAATCCACTGCTTGGGTAAATTTGGGTGTAGTACTCTTTATATAATAACTCGGAATATATGATGTATTAACCTTCAATGTATAAAATCCCATTATTAGGTAAGAGTATTTTTGGAAAAAAGGAAAAAATAATCTTTTGCGATATATTTCCTAAATGTTCATTTACGAACTAAATTGTAAAAGAATTTTTTTTTTCTTTTTGGTTTCCCAAATACTTTAACCTAAAAATGATTAAGTAAAGAATTTATTTCCTTATTTCAAAGCAACTCACATGATATCCTTATTCCCCTCCCAGGAATTGATAAATATATTTACAATAATTGCCACGTCACAATTTTTAAAGCAACAAATAAAATAAATTAAAAACTACATACAAAAAAATATTTTTTCCTTTATTTCAAAACCACTTACTGAAAACATCTGTTCTTTTTTCTTTTTAGTTTCAAACATAAAACAAACAAGAGGACACATGTGAAACAGAGAGAGAGAGAGAGAGAGAGAGAGAGAGAGAGAGAGAAAGTGGAAACTGGTGTGTGCTTGTATGGTTGGATATTGGAATACTGTGAACATTTATTGGGAAAAGCCCCCCTCCCCCAACCCCCTGTGGTCCCTGACGTGTGGCCACTGTTCCCTGTGAAGAGTATTTCTGCTCTGAATCAGCGATTCTCTATTCCCATTTTTGAATCAGCGATTCTTAATTTCTGCTCTGAGTCAGTGATTATGATTTTCTACACTGAATCGATGATTCTTAGAGAATCCGTGATTATCTGTGCTTTGATTCAGTGATTCTGTACTTCTGCTATCAGCAGTTCTTTATCTTTTCCCGGAATCGGTGAATCTTGAAGAATCATTGATTCTTTACTTCTGCCCTGAATCAGTGATTCTTGATTTCTGTTCTGATTCAGCGATTCTTTCAACATGTTATACTTTCGAAGTTTTTGATAATTACTAATTTTCTTAACACATTAACTTACTGTACTCATTACCTTATTCCTCATATCACATTAAACTTAAAGAAAAACACAAATATCACCAAAAATCAATTCATTTTTTGAGTTCTGAATCACAGATTCATCGAACAAAAATTCCTCCATTACACAAACGACAGGAATAAAAAAAATTAATGGTCAATTTTTCCAATATATGCAAGCCTTTATACGAATGCAATTCCATTAAAAAAATGTAATAGCTCGTGTCCTTGGGATCAGTGACTAGAATGGAAGAAAGGATACTTATATAAAACTCCAAACCTAATTATGGATGCAGGTTAGAGGTTTTCCATTATTATAACGAAGGCGAGGTTATAAAAATCTAATAATTGAAATCACATGCGGTTGGAAATAATCGAGAAAACTACCTGGGTTGAAAGATATAATTGTTAAAATTTAATCAAGGACACAATGAAGACAAGAGATTTAAATTTAACATGAATGAAGGACGAATTAAGTCACTAGAACGGAGGTGAGGTCATAAGAATTAACTAACAAAATGCAATTTCATGATCAACAAGGCGTAATCCGACCTCCAGCTTACACGAGACGCAAGCAAGATTTTCCCCTCACGGATAAGTTGTAAACATTATATTTCTAATTGTCAACGTACATTAAAACGTGCTCAAATCTACGGTCACATAGAGCTTTGTTTCACCAACAAAAAGTAAAATAAATACGCTATATTTTATTAGAAATAATTGTTCTGTACTGTTTAACATACACATTATTCATTTTTTACATTTTCATTCTAATAAATGAACCATACACATCCTATCCAAAAATTCCTGTCTTTAACTCAACGCAAAACACCTTTTTCAGACCTTTTATTGTTTGTTTGTTTGTATAGTGCTTTTACGTTGCATGGAACCAGCGGTTATTCCATAGTCCTTTCCTACCTAACCACCCCAACAACAAAGTAGTTGTAGGCTTACTCCCGAGTAAGCGAAAAAAAATCGATTTATTAACGAAAGGCGGGATGTTGAGAAGGAAACTTGCCTCTTGGAAGTAAAACAAAATTCAAAACATGCGGATAAAAAAAAAAAAAAAAAAAAAAAAAAAAAAAAAAAAAAAACTGGCAGAAACGGAAATATTAATAAAACATGATCATAAAGGTATGGATGGAAAGGCAATGATTAAATTGTGAAAAATGAGAATAAGTGATGAAAAATGAACTAAGAAATCTTCTATCATTTATTAAATAGCGGAACGGATAAATTCGTTCGAATTGCAACGTAGTTTAAGGGAGGAAGAAATAAATACTTGCCGGCAATCGCAAAATTTGAAAATAAATATATTTAATGGCAATGGATGACAAATAGAATTATTTAAAAAATCAGCGATTAAACTGACCCGAGTAAGAGAACCATTATTACTACGAGAGCGGCAGATTTATGATTCACTTCCAAAATGAAGGATTCCTAACTTTTGCAATAGTTCAGGAACCAACGAGAAGAACTGGTTCCAGAAAAGGTACGACCTTCAACCGGCGTAAGGCCAGGGAAGGAAATGAAGGGGGAAGGGGGAAGGGGGAGGGGAAGGGGGTGGAGGTGGGGAAAAGGGGAAGGGAAGGGGAAGGGAAGGGGAAGGGGGGAAGGCAGTGACTGGAATCACTGACCTCTCCCCTTTCTACGAGCAACAATTGATTTCCCATAATGAGAGAGGGCGTCTAGATGGACACAGCACCGTCAGTTCACCTCGGACTTCAAGTTACACAAGTCCACACTCGTCCAAACGTCCTACTCGTACAAGGAAGAGCCCCTTCAAGATATGGAATCGAATATAGAATCTTGGCCTACTTCCAAGCGCTAGGACCTATGGGGTCATTCAGCGCTGAAAGGGAAATTGATAGTCGAAAGATTTTAATGGTGTAACGGGAGGAAAACCTCAAAGCAGTTGCACTATGAAACTATTGTCAAGAGAAGGTGGAGAGTCAGATAGAAGAAAGAGAATATGAACAGAGATACAGCAAAAGGAGTGAAAGGGGTTGCAGCTTTGGGCCGAAGGAACACTGCAAAGAACCTTAAGTAATGCCTACAATGCACCACATGAGGTGGGTCCCGAAAGCAAATATCAGTCCAATCTAATGGTAATAGGAATTACATGAAGCAATTCAAAATATCGTGATAGACATTCATGTAATAATAATCCACAATTATATGAATAAATTGTATTGATACTGAAAAGATAAACACCTGAATGTAAAGACCGAGGAGGTGTTTGTAAGTGTTTGCTTTTGTCTTGTTTTATAAATAATACAAAAATGTATCCATATAATTGTGGATTTTCATTGCATAATGCTTAAATATACTGATATCATATTCATTTATGGCGAAGACGAATTAGTATAAGCAGGGACAGGTAGTGTTTACGAAGATTAGTCTGTCAAGCCAAGCAAAAGGGCACTGGCAGTTGTTCAAATATAAAAAAATGTGATGCCATCAAACCTCGAACGAATAATAATTCTAAACTTAAAAATGAAGCTTTACATTATAGGCGCTCAGTTATAATTGCATTTCATAAAACTATTTAATAATTCAGATTGTCAAAATGAAGTAATGGTTATCATATCTGTAATGATCGTTATCGTAAAATTTAATTATACAGATCATTTTCACCAAAATTATTGGGTAAAATAGCTTAACTTACTGAACTGGAACTGTAATACAAAATGTGGGCCAAAAGCCAAGCCCTGTGACCTCCGAGGTCATCCAGCGTTAAAAATAATGTTGAAACGATTGTTACGAAAGGGTGCAAAGTCAGATGGAGGAAAGAGAATATGAACGGAGGTACATTAAAAGGAATGAAAGAGGTTGCAACTAGGGTCCTAAGGGAAGCTGTAAAGAACCTTAGGCAATGCTTACAGCGCACCGCGTGCGGTGCACTGACGGCACTAACCCGCTCTACGGTTATGAATTTGCAAAGGAACCCACACCGGACGGGTTCCAAATTTACAGATGGACGATTCGAAATTCATTTCTTGCGCACTGTTCCCCTCTCTCCGCCCAGCGGTGCCGTACTCTCGCCTGCCTCTGTACCCTAACAATAAATCAAGCAATCCCACATCCCCTTAATCCTAGTTACAATCAATTAAAACAATGGATGGCTTTCAAGATTTATTGGAGCTGTCAAATTTTGTAAAAGTAATCCTTTCGCAGCTTTTATTATGAGTCAGTCTCTCTCTCTTCTCTCTCTCTCTCTCTTCTCTCTCAACATTATCTTTCAACATTTCTTCGGTTCTCTGCATTTATAAAAAAAAAAAAAAAAAAAAAAAAATCTTCCTTCCATTCTTTATGAACAAGATTCACTCTTCACTCTATACACTCTGCCAACCAGCTCGTTCTCCTCCGCCGTTCTCAGCCAAGGTGGAGGGACCGAGGGGTGGGGGGTGAGGTGTGTGTTTTTGGGGGAGGGGGGGGGGGGAGGGGGAGTAGTAAGGGATGGTGGAAATGATTTACGACTTTAGTCCTGAGATATTAAATTGGAGGCGGGAGGGACCCGAAGCCCAGGAACCGCGGGCGCGTGATTTATGAAGTGAAACGCCCGCAGACTACTCACGCAAAACATTTAAAATATTCCGAAACTTGGCAATAAAAATATTTCGAGGTAAAAGGGGGGGGGGGGGAAAAAAAAAGTGGGGGGGGGGGGGGGCGTGGGGGAACTCAAACAATTTTAATCCGACTAAGTATATCCTGTTTTGGAACTGACTCCATACATTTTCGCAGACATTTTTGGGAAACCGTGTTCTCTATCACAGGGGCGACGCTATGTGTACAAAACACGAATTTAAAATAAAATAAATCTAAAAATGTACACATTTCTCGAATAAGCTGTTCTAAGTAGGACTGACCTTGATGAAATAAAATTCTACAATAACTCAACAGCTGTCATTACTCCTATTGGAGGACTGAAAATTTCCCACGGATATTAGAATATCAAGACAGGAAAATGACTATAGCTGGTTCACTTAAGGTAGATTCTTGAACGAGCTCTATGCTTACGAGACGTTTGTTTGGCGAAAGCTGATTGGCTGGTACCGGGAGTAGGCAGCTCCCAGCCACTCAGCGGCAGCCAAACAAACGTCTCGTAGGCATAGGGCTCACCCAAGAATCTGCCTTAAGTGAACCAGCTACAGTTTGGTGTAAAGTGATGAGTAACTGCAGAAACTTGTGAAAGAGTTTGCAACTGTTTGATAAGAGGAGATTGACGAGAGTATAATTTAAGGTTACGTAGGTAAACGGAAATCAGGATGACGAACCAATCGTGTTAACAAGAATGGAAGAGGAATGGAAGTGCTAGAGTACATTAGCAAACTAACAAATAATAGAAGAACTGACTTTCTGTAGGATACAAAATACATCGCAAAACAGTTCATGAAGAATCCAGGGTTTCTGAAGCAATACATAAAATAAAACTAAACACTACATGAACTCAGAAAGTCAACAAAGCAACGGAACTGCAACAGGGCATTAATTTGAGACCTTAGTATCAATTAACATAACAAACTCATCTCCGGAAACGTGAACTGTCAGAACAAGATCTAATTGTACATTCAGGAAGGCCCACCAAGACCTGCAAATTACAAAGTCAGGAGGAAAATTCCCAAGTCAAGGAGAGGAAAAAGATACAGGCATTAATCACAGTGAAGAGATAATTTGTTTTATTGTCTCATGCGATTTCGTTTTATGTACGAACGTAAATAAGCTAAATTCGATTCATATACAAAAGATAATTGAACATTGCAGGCATCTTCGAAATTATAGACTACATAAATATAACTCGTCCATACTCCATAATTAAATACCAACATACTGATGCTAATTTTTATTATTCATAGCATGCAGAAAGAACCTTATAAATAGGTTATGCTTTTAGAAGTTAGAAAAAACAATGACTAACTTTTACCTTACATAAATGCTAACATTTTCAAATGCGAAATAAATTTTTTTCATTTTGTAATTAAACCAAAATGTTTAAACAAATACACTGAGTTCCACAAATATAAACCTAAATAATTAATTACACCATACTATTCTGGTGTGCTCATTTGACTGAATTCATACAATAACAATAATTTAATTGTAATGGTTAATTCATTGTATTGTTTGTCCGAATAATCTACCCGATTCAAGGGTATGATAAAAAAATAAATAGTGAACTGGTCATCTTAAAAATCTAATACACAATTAATTCCATTAATTGTGACTAAATAGATGTCACTTTAAAAAAATATTATGACCAACTTGTGTTGCATTTGCGTCACTACTATCGGTCATTTTTATAGACGCATGCCTTTTTATCCTTCTTGTTTCATAATCAGACTACGTATATCAAGAATTCAAACGATAAAACGATTATGGATAATAAATGTCAAGGTCTTTAGTTATCATCCACGAGATCTGGATTTACTGATCCTGAAATATATGTACATAAAACTCTCATGATCAGTGAATCCAGATCTCGTGCTTGCGTCTTAATCACAAATTTCGTTTCAGTGTCGATGAACTTGAACAGCTGTTTGTACGTGCGGTTGTTGTGTTCACAGTCATCCTTCCTAGTTATTTATTTATCAATACTTCTGTTTGTTTGTTTGTATGGTGCTTTTACGTTGGAACCAGTGGTTATTCAGCAACGGGAACAATGGCTTGACGTGACTTCTGAACCACGTCGAGAGTGAACGTCTATAACTAGAAATACAAATCTCTAACCCATCAGTGAAATCCCCGAGAATCGAACTCGCGGCCAACGAGGTGGCAGGCCAAGACTACACCGATCACATCACTGAGGCGCTTATTAATAAATACCTCTGTGTTTTGCCCGACACATGAAATTACATCAAGAACTTTTATTATTGTATTTTCAACCTTCTTACAAGAGATGACGTTCGTGTGGGCGAAGCTTTGCTCAGTTTTCTCATCTTGATGGTCATCATGGCGGATTTCGCTTTCGTGCGTCATTGTATTATCCGGTTAAATCGTTTTTTTGTTCCTTCTGCGACTGAAGCTGCTTTACCCAGTCGGCGAATATGAAAGGTTTTCTCCAAGGCAGTCAGTCAAACATTTTTAACTAGTAAGTGTTTTTCTTTTCCTTACGGTTTTTTGCCCTATGCGTTGTTTTCTCCTTGATGATCACTTCGTGTTTTTGCTAAAGCGACCATTCAATTTTTTTTTTTTTTTTTTTTTTTTTTTTTTTTTTTTTTTTTTGTCACGGTGTTCTGTCTATTTATACCTGTTCCTCTACTCATTTAAGAGGTTCCAACTACGTGACTACCAGTCTCCAACGGATGTTGCCAATGTCATCTCTTTATGTGAGTGATTTCTGAGGGCTTCGGGAAAGAGAACTTGCACAGCCGTTCCGCTGTGTGTGTGTGTGTGTGTGTGTGTGGTGTGTGTGTGTATATATATATATAATATATATATATATATATATATTATA
>NC_087210.1:81708267-81773267 GCF_015104395.2 Macrobrachium nipponense | reverse complement strand
GAGCGTCGGTAGAATTCCAATAAACTGTTAATTAAAATACTGCCAAAATAAAATCTAGAAAATAAACTAAAATAAAATAAAATTAAAATCACAAAAATGTCTCCTCTTTTTCTATAGACTCCAAACCACCAGGACAAAAAAAAAAAAAAAAAAAAACAGCCGATGAATCAACTCCACGTTCCACTAGAAAAAATAAATGTCCTCCCATTTTTCCCCAATAGCCTATTCCCCACATTTTTTCCCACTAGGAGAAAATGCCTTTTCTTTCCGGGCCCCCTTCCATATATTGTTTGGGGATTCGAGTAATTTCTCGCCAGGACGGTGCATCTCAATAAGGTGGGTTATATACTTTTTCCCAGGAAACAGCTTGGTTATAAATCAGTGATGTTTGTTCGTGTTCTCTGGAAAGCCAATGGTTTGCTAAGGAGATATTTTTCGATGATAATAATAATAATAATTAATAAATAATAATTAATAATAATAATAAGAAGAAGAAGAAAATTTCTTACAGTTCGTTTTTCTTCTCGTCCTACTGGGAAAGCACTAGGCTTCTCCTGAAGGAGGTGGGAAACTCCAGAGTTCAGAGGAGGTAGGAAACTCCAGTTTCTCCTTGAAAGGAGGTGGAAATCCAGAGTCTCCTTGCCAAGGAGGTAAGGAAACTCCAGAGTTCTCCTGAAGGAGGTAGGAAAATCCAAGTTCTCATTGGAGGAAAGTTGGAAAACGTCAAGAGTTCCTTCCTGGAAGGAGGTTGGACTCCAAAAGTTCTCCTTGGTGGAAAAGTGGGAATAAAACCTTCCCGGAGTTCTCCTTGAAGGAGGTGGAAAACCTCCAGGAGGTCTCCTTAGGGATGTAAGGAAACGCCCGAGTTCTTCCTAAGAGGGTTGGGAAACTCCCGAATTCTCCCTGAAGGTAGTTAAAAACTCCCGAGTTCTTCCATTGAAAGGAGGTAGGAAACTCCTAAGGAGGTTTCCCTTTTCCTGAAGGAGGTAAAGGACTCCAGAAAAGTTCTCCTGAAAGAGGTTGGGAAACTCCCTTAGGAAAGTTCCCTCCTGAGGAGTGGGAAAATCCCGAGTTTCTCCTGAAAGAGGTAAGGAAACTCCGAAGGTCTCCCTTGAAGGAGGTGGGAAAACGCCGAAGGGGTCCTAAAAGAGGTAAAGAAACTCCTGAGGTCTCCCTTTGGATGGGGGTGGGAAAACTCCCGAGTTCTCCTGAAGGGGGGAGGTGGGAAACTCCCGAGTTCTCCCTTTTTGAAGGAGGTGGGAAACTCCCGAGTTTCTCCCTGAAGAGTGGGAAACTTCCTTCGAATTTCTCCCTTGAAGGAGGTGGGAAAACTTCCCGAGTTTCCCTTAATTAAGTTTGTGGAAAACTCCCGATTCTCCTGAAGGAAATGTTGGGACTCCCGAGTTCCCTCCTGAAGGAGTGGGAAACTCCCGAGTTCTCCTGAAGGAGGTGGGGTAAAACTCGAAGGGGGTCCCTGAGAGGGGGTGGGAAACTCCCGATTTTCCTGAAGGAGGTAGAAAACTCCTAAGAAAGTTCTCCTGAAGGAGGTGGAAACTCCGAAAGTCTCCTGAAGGGGGAAAGGTGAAACTCCCAGAGGTTCTCCACTGAAGGGGGAAAGGTGGGAAACTCCAGAAGGTTCTCCTTAAGGAGGTTAGGGAAAACTCCCAGAAGTCTCCCTTTGAAGGGTTAAAGGAAAACTCCCAGAGTTTCTCCCTTTTTTAAGGAAGGTAGAAACTCCAAGATTCTCCCTTTTGAAGGTAAATGTTAAGGAAATTCGATTTTTCAAAATCACTCCTGAAGGAGGTAAAGAAACTCCCGGAGGTCTCCCCTTCAAGGAGGTAAGGAAAATCCGGGGAAAGGTTCTCCCTTGAAGGGGAGGTAGGAAACTCCGAAGGTTTCTCCCTTAAAGGAGGTGGAAACTCCAGAGTTCTCCTAAAGGAGGTAAAGGAAACGAATCCCGATTTCTCCTTGAGGAAAGGTTAAGGAAACTCCGAGTTCCTCCTGAAAGGGGAGGTAGGAACTCCCGGGAGGTTCTCCTGAACAAAGAGTTAAGGAAACTCCCAGTCTCCTGAAGGGGAGGTGGTTAAACTCCGAGTTCTCCTGAAAGGAGGTAAAGGGAAACTCCAGAGTTTCTCCTGAAGGAGGTGGGAAACTCCAGAAGTTTCTCCTGGAAAGAGGCGAAGGTTCTCCTGAAGGAGGTAGGAAACTCCAGTATTCCCTAAGGGGGAGGTAAATTGAAACTCCAGAGTTCTCCTGACCGGAGGTTGGAACTCCCGAGTTCCCTCTGAGAAAAGGTTGGGAAAATCCCAGTTCTCCTGAAGGGGAGGTAGGAAATTCGAGGGGGTCTCCTTTCCTGAAGGAGGTAAGAAACTCCCAGAGGTCTCCCCTTTAGGAGGTAAAGGAAACTCCAGAGTTCTCCTTAAATGAGGTCCCGAGTTCTCCTGAAGGAGGTTAGGAAACTCCACCCGAGTTCTCCTTGAAAGGAGGTGGAAAACTCCCAGAGGTCTCCCTTTGAAAGGAGTAGGAAAACTGCCAAGGAGTTCCCCTTTCCTGGAAGGAGGCTGGGAAACTCCAGGGGAGGTTCCCTTCCTGAAGGGGGAAGGTAAGGAAACTCCCAGAGGGGGTTCGTTCCGAAGGGAGGAAAGGAAACTCCAAGGATTTCTTCCTTGAAGGTTGGAAAACGTTCCCAAGGAGGTTCCTTCCTAAGGAAAGGTTATTGAAACCTTTCTGGAAGGTTCTCCCTTAAGGACGGTTAAGGGAAACTCCAGAGTTCTCCTGAAGGGGAGGTTTAGGAAACTCCAAGGAGTTCTCCTTGAAGGAGTTGGTGTTGAAGGAAATACCTCCAGAGTTCTTCCTGAGGGGGAAAAGGTTTAAGGAAACTCCAAGAAGGTTCTCCCTGAAGGAGGAAGGAAACTCCCGGAGTTCCTCCTGGAAGGAGGTTAAGGAAACTCCCAGAAGGTTCTCCTTGAAGGAGGAGGTAGGAAAACTCCGGATTCTCCTGAAGGGGGAGGTGGGAAACTCCCAGAGTTCTCCCTTGAAGGGGGATGGTTGGAAGGAAACTCCCCGAAGGTTCTTCCCTTGAAGGGGAGGTAGGAAACTTCCAAGTTCCTGCAAGAGGTTAAGGCGAAAGCTCCGGAAGGTGGCTCCGGAAGGAAGGTAAAGGAAACTTCCGGAAGGTTCCTCCTTTGGAAGGAGGTTAGGAAACTTCCAAGGAGGAAACTCCAAGAAGGTTCTCCTTTAAGGGAGGTAGAAACCTTCCAAGGAGGTTCTCCTAAGAACGTTAGGGGGAAACTTCCAAGGAATTCTCCTTTGAAGGAGGTAGGAAACAACTCCGGAGGTTCTTCCTTGAAGGAGGAGGAAACTCCGGAGTTCGCACCCCTGAAGGAAGGTGGGAAACTTCCAGAGTTCTCCTGGAAGGAGGTAGGAAACTCCGGAAAGGTTCTCCTGAAGGAGGTGGGAAACTCCCAAGTTCTCCTCTGAAGGAAGGTAAAGGAAACCTCCGGAGTTCTCCCTTAAGGAGGTTGGGAAACTCCAGGAAGGTTCCCTTTTCCTGGAAGGAGGTTAGAAACTCCCGAAGGTTCTCCTGAAGGCAAGGTGGGAAACTCCAAGAAGGTTCTCCCTTGAAGGATAGGAAACTCCCGGAGTTCTCCTGAAGGAGGTGGGAAACTCCCAAGGTTCTCCGGAAGGAGGTAAAGAAACTCCGGAAGGTTCTCCCTTGAAGGAGGTAGGAAATAAACTCCTAAGGAGTTCCTCCCTTTTGAAAGGGGGGGGAGGTAAGGAAACTCCGGAAGGTTCTCCCTTTGAAAGGAGGTAAAGGAAAACCTCCAGGATTCCCTCCCTTTGAAGGGGAGGTAGCGAAACTCCGGAGTTTCTCCTGAAGGAGGTAGGAAACTCCTTAAAGGTTCTTCCCTTGAAGGAGGTAAAGGAAAGCTCCGGAGGTTCTCCTTGAAGGGGAAAGTTGGAAACTCCAGGAGTTTCTGCCGCCTGGAAGGTTCTCCTGAAGGAGGTGGAAAACTCCGGAGTTCTCCTGAAGGAGGCGTTAAGGAAACTTCCCGTTAAGGTTCTCCTTGAAGGAGGTGGGAAACTCCCGAGTTCTCCTGAAGGGGGAACGGTTAAGAAAACTACCCGAACGTTCTCCTGAAGGAGGTAGGAAACTTTCCCGAAATTCTCCTGAAGGAGGTGGAAAACTCCCGAATTCTCCTGAAGGAGGTAGGAAACTCCCGAGTTCTCCCTGAAGGAGGTGGGAAACTCCCGGAGTTCCTAAGGACGTTAGGGGAAACTCCCGAGTTCTCCTTGGAAGGAGGTGGGAAACCCTCCCAAAGGTTCTCCCTTTGAAGGAGGTAAAGGAAATCCGAGTTCTCCTGAAAGGAGGTAGGAAACTCCCGATTTCTCCGGGGGAAGGAAAGGTTTTTTAGGGAAACTCCCGAGTTCTCCTGAAGGAGGTGGCGAAACTCCGATTCTCCTAAGGGTAGGAAACTCCAGAGTTCTCCTGAAGGGGTAGAACTCCCGAGTTCTCCTGAAAGGAGGTAGGAACTCCAAGTTCTTGAAGAAGTGGAAACTCCAGATTCTCCTGAAGGAGGGTGGAAACAAGTTCTCCTAAGGAAGGTAGGAAACTCGAGTTCTCCCTGAAGAGGAGGAAAACTCCAGAGTTCTCCTAAGGAGGTAGGAAACTCCAGGAGTTCTCCTGAAGGAGGTAGGAAAACCAGATTCTCCTGAAGAAGTAGGAAACTCCAGAGTTCTCCTGAGGAGGTAGGAAACTCCAGAGTTCTCCAAGGAGGTAGGAAACAGAGTTCTCCTGAGGAGGTAGGAAAACTCCAGAGTTTCTCGATGGGGGGTGGGAAAATCCGAGTTCTCCTAAGAGGAGGAAACTCCAGAGTTTCTCCTAAGGGTAGGAAACTCCAGATTTTCTCCTGAAAGGAGGTAAGGAAAAACTCCAGAGTTCTCCTGAAGGAGGTAGGAAAACTCCCGGAGTCTCCGAAGGTAGGAAACCCAGAGTCTCCTGAAGGAGGTAGGAAACTCCAGAGTTCTCCTGAGGAGGTGGGAAACTCGGACTCCTGAAGGAGGTGGGGAACTCCAGGTTCTCCTAAGAGGTAGGAATCCGAGTTCTCCTGAAAGGAGGTAGGAAACTCCAGAGTTCTCCGAAGGAGGGGTTAGAACTCCCGAGTTCTCCTGAAGGAGGTAGGAAACTCCAGAGTTCTCCTGAAGGAGGTAGGAAACCCCCGATTCTCCTGAAGGAGTAGGAAACTCCAGATTCTCCTGTGGGAAACGAGTTCTCCTGAAGGATAGGAAACTCCAGAGTTCTCCTGAAGGAGTTGGAAACTCCAGAAAGGTTCTCCTGAAGGGGTGGAAACTCCGAGTTCTTAAGAGGTAGGCTCCCGAGTCTCTTTTGGAAGGGGAAACTCCAGTTCTCCTGAAGGAGGTAGGAAACTCCCGAGTTCTCCTGAAGGAGGTGGGAAACTCAGAGTTCTCTAAGGAGGTAGGAAATCCCGATTCTCCTGAAGGAGGTAGGAAACTCAGAGTTTCTCCTGAAGGAGGTAGGAAACTCCCGAGTTCTCCAAGGAGTAGGAAACTCCAGAGTTCTCCTGAAGGAGGTAGGAAACCCCGAGTTCCTCCTGAAGGAGGTAGGAAACTCCAGAGTTCTCCGAAGGAGGTGGGAAACTCCCGATTCTCCTGAAGGAGGTGGGAAACTCCAAGTTCTCCTGAAGGAGGTAGGAACCTCCAGATTCCTCCAAGGAGGTGGGAAAACTCCAGAGTTCTCCTGAAGGATGTAGGGGGGGGAAACTCCCGAGTTCTCCTGAAGGAGGTGGGAAACTCCAGAGTTCTCCTGAGGAGGTAGGAAACTCCCGAGTTCTCCTGAAGGAGGTAGGAAACTCCCGAGTTCTCCTGAAGGAGGTAGGAAACTCCCGAGTTCTCCTGAAGGAGGTGGGAAACTCCCGAGTTCTCCTGAAGGAGGTAGGAAACTCCCGAGTTCTCCTGAAGGAGGTGAGGAAACTCCCGAGTTCTCCTGAAGGAGGTAGGAAACTCCCGAGTTCTCCTGAAGGAGGTAGGAAACTCCAGAGTTCTCCTGAAGGAGGTAGGAAACTCCAGAGTTCTGAAGAGGTAGGAAACTCCCGAGTTTCTAGGAGGTAGGAAACTCCAGAGTTCTCCTGAAGGAAGGTAGGAAATCCCGATTCTGAAGGAGGTAGGAAACTCCCAGTTCTCCGAAGGAGGTGGAAACTCCCGATTCTCCTGAAGGAGGTAGGAAAAACTCCGTTTCTCCCTGGAGGAGGTAGGAAACTCCCGTTCTCCTGAAGGTGTAGGAAAACTCCCAGTTCTAAGGAGGTAGGAACTCCCGAGTTCTGAAGGAGGTAGGAAACTCAAGAGTTTTCTCCTAAGGGGTAGGAAACTCAAGATTCCCTGAAGGAGGTGGGAAAATCCTAGTTCTCCTGAAGGAGGTAGGAAATCCCGATTCTCCTGAAGAGTAGGAACTCCAGAGTTCTTTCCTGAATGAGGTAGGGAAACTCCCAGAGTTCTCCGAAGGAGGTAGGAACCTCCGTTTCCTAAGGAGGTGGGAAACTCCAGAGTTCTCCTGAAGGAGGTAGGAAACTCCAGAGTTCTCCTGAAGGAGGTGGGAAACTCCAGATTCTCCTAAGGGGTACTCCCGAGTTCTGAAGGAGGCAGGAAACTCCGAGTTCTCCTGAAGAGGTAGGAAACTCCCAGTTCTCCTGAAGGAGGTAGGAACTCCCGATTCCGAAGGAGTAGGAAACTCCCGAGTTCTCCTGAAGGAGGTGGGAAACTCCCGAGTTCTCCTGAAGGAGGTGGGAAACTCCAGAGTTCTCCTGAAGGAGGTAGGAAACTCCAGAGTTCTCCTGAAGGAGGTAGGGAAACTCCCGAGTTCTCCTGAAGGAGGTAGGAAACTCCCGAGTTCTCCTGAAGGAGGTAGGAAACTCCAGAGTTCTCCTGAAGGGGTAGGAAACTCCCGAGTTCTGAAGGAGGTAAGAACCTCCCGAGTTCTCCTAAGATGGAAACTCCCGTCTCCTGAAGGAGGTGGAACCTCCCGAGTTCTCCGAAGGAGGTAGGAAACTCCCGAGTTTCCTGAAGGAGGTAGGAACTCCCGAGTTCTCCGAAGGAGGTAGGAAATCCCGATTCTCCTGAAGGAGGTAGGAACCTCCCGATTCTCCTGAAGGAGGTAGGAAACGTTTCTGAAGGAGGTAGGAAACTCTCGTTCTCCTGAAGGAGGTAGGAAACCCCTCCCGTTCTCAGATTCTCCTAAGGAGGAGGAAACTCCCGAGTTCTCCTGAAGGTAGGAAAACTCCCGAGTTCTCCGAAGGAGGTAGGAAACTCCCGAGTTCTCTGAAGAGGTAGGAAACTGTTCTCCCAAGGAGGTAGGAAAAAATCCCGAGTTTCTCCTGAAAGGAGGTAGGAAACTCCCGAGTTCTCCTGAAGGAGGTGGGAACCTCCCGAGTTCTCCTGAAGGAGGTAGAAAATCGATTCTCCTGAAGGAGGTGGGAACCTCCCGGAGTTCTCCGAAGGAGGTAGGGAAAAACTCCCGAGTTCTCCTGAAGGAGGTAGGAAACTCCAAGTTTCTCCTGAAGGAGGTGGGAACCTCCAGAGTTCTCCTGAAGGAGGTAGGAAACTCCCGAGTTCTCCTGAAGGAGGTGGGAACCTCCCGAGTTCTCCTGAAGGAGGTAGGAAACGAGTTCTCCTGAAGGAGGTAGGAAACTCCCAGTTCTCCGAAGAGGTAGGAAACTCCGAGTTCTCTGAAAGGAGTGGAAACTCCCGAGTTCTCCTGAAGGAGGAGGAAACCTCCCGTTCTCCTGAAGGGGTAGGAAACGGTTCTCCGAGTTTCTTGGAGGTAGAAACTCCCGAGTTCTCCTGAAGGAGGTAGGAAACTCCCGAGTTCTCCTGAAGGTAGGAAAAACTCCCGAGTTCTCCTGAAGGTAGGAACCTCCCGATTCTCCTAAGGAGGTAGGAAACTCCCGATTCTAAGGAGGTGGGAACCTCCATTTCTCCGAAGGAGGTGGGAAACTCCCGAGTTCTCCTGAAGGAGGAAACTCCAGAGTTCTCCTAAGGAGGTAAAACTCCCGAGTTTTCTCCTGAAGGAGGTAGGAAATCCCAAGTTCCCTGAAGGAGGTAGGAATCCCGAGTTCTAAGGAGGTAGGAAAACTCCGAGTTCTGAAGGAGGTGAAACCTCCCGATTTTTTCTGAAGGAGGTAGGAAACTCCCCCGAGTTTCTCCTGAAGGAGGTAGGAACCGAGTTCTCCTGAAGGAGGTAGGAAACTCCCCGAGTTCTCCTGAAGGAGGTGGAACCTCCCGAGTTCTGGGAGTAGGAAACTCCCGAGTTCTCCTGAAGGAGGTAGGAAACTCCAGAGTTCTCCTGAAGGAGGTGGGAAACTCCAGTTTTCCTGAAGGAGGTGGGAACCTCCAGAGTTCTCCTGAAGGAATTGGTGGTGTTTTCCCTTGTCGCACCAAGTACCCTCTAAGGGCAGCGTTATAGAAAGCAATCCCCGCCCCACCAAAAAAGAAAAATAAATAAATAAAAGCAATAGCCAAGTAACTTTCTACTGCACGAGTGAAAGAGAGCAGAAATGTTTCCCTGTCATTTAAATGGTGTTTCAAGATTCCAAACAAACTAAGGGATCTCAACTAACCATTCTTTACCTTTTCTCTTTCATCCTTGGCAAAGCACAAGTTTGATTTGGGGTTCTTTATCGAAAGCCTAATTCTCCTCCTCATATGATAAATCCATTTATCATGCTTTCAGTTTTCTCTTTCATCCAAGGCAAACACAAGTTTAAACTTTTTTTTTTTAAGAAGCCTTCTTCTCCTTTTTATCATAAAATCAAATAGACACACTAATCGATATCAATCATAATCAAAGGCAATATTTACATCATAATCGCCAATTCCCACTGAACGTATTTTCTTCTCATCCGTCAAAGGTGAAGGTTCAGTGTCGACTCGTTCGTGAAGAAAGAAAGAAAGAAAGAAAAGAAAAAAAAAAAAGTTTTTTTTTTTTTTTTTTTTTTTTTTTTTTTTTTTGCTTCATGAAGAAGCCTTTTTATCATATTTCATCTTGAGAGGAATGCACCAAGTTGAGCATCTTTCACAATTCCTCACGCAACAATTTCCTTTGAAATTTCTGGGAATTTGAGATGGCGTCATTTCTCCCCCTCTTCGTCTCCTACATCTGATGATGTCTCGATTGTCCTGTTTCTCGTTCCACGTAACCTACAAAGAAGCCGATATAGAATGTTTTCACTTTGCTATGGGACAGTTACTATTAAAGCTTTGAAATTTCAATAAAATAACAAAATGAGCTTTACGTTCCTCATGTTGGTAAAGCTGGCGACATTTCCGTGTTAGTGACTAATTAATCAAAAAGATCTTGCAAAATGTTCTTGATTTCTTGTCCCTGCAACCCTACCTAATTTGGTAAAAAAATGGCTTGAAAATTTAATTCCTAAAAGGTAAATGTATTAACACTTTGAAGCGAAAATGCAGGCTTTCGTCATCAGCTGCTCCTTAAAATACGTTACAAAGCCAGAACTAATAGATGTCTTCTTCTTCAACTTTACCGATAATTGGACACCACACCTACGCATCAAGTTTATATTTACCCTATCATATTTACCTTTCTAAATCAATGACTTTTGTGTCCACGTCTTATAAAGCAATGACCATTACTCGATACTAACCCTATCGCTAATGGCAGAGTCGATCAGAAATACCTTCTATTATACCTAACGATACATCAGCTTCGGAACCCCATTAACTTTTTTTTTAATTTTTTTTTTACCCTACATAAGAATATTTTTGGAGTATAAGTGAACTGTGTGTGTGTGTGTGTGTGTGTGTGTGTGTGTGTTTAGAGAGAGAGAGAGAGAGAGAGAGAGAGAGAGAGAGAGAGAGAGAGAGAGAGAGAGAGAGAGAGAGATGACAGCTAAGCATCTTCTAACAAATGAGATTAGAATTTGGCTAATGGAGGTTGGTAAGCATTCAAAAGGCTGTGTTATTTGGGTAAACAATTGTCGATAAAGAAAGAAATTGTATATAATCAGCGGTTTCACAGACACACACACAAACATAGTACACATACACATACATATGTATAAATGAAAAATGAGAAAGATATATCAAAAGTGTTTTTTTTATGACAGGGATGAAAACGTTCTGCTAACCGTAATGTCCAAGCAAACAGCTTCTTTTACTGAACATGAATTAGCACATATTTACAAAAAATATATACTTAACAAGTACGTGTGTCACATTATATAACATCAAAAGAAATCAAAGGTAAATTTAACGCAATGATTAACTACCCATACGTACGCCATGAGCATAAACGGTAACGCCAAGATATGAAAAATATATCCATCCAAAAGTTAGAGAGAGAGAGAGAGAGAGAGAGAGAGAGAGAGAGAGAGAGAGAGAGAGAAGACTTCCACAGCGGTAACAGCTCTGCACTGTCAGGGCGAGGTGCGTGTTCCGCATGCATAAAAAAAATAAAGAAAAAAAAACACGCAGCGGTGGAACGGACATAAAGTGAAGGAAATTACGACCTTATACTCGAAAGAAATGCAAACACTGGCGTGGAATACGTGCAGAGGCAATAATTTTATTTTGGCGTGTGACTGAAGTATCAACGATTTCATGCGTGCTTTGTGCTTTGTAAAGCAAATGTTTGGCAAGTTACATACACACACACACACACACAACACACACACAAATATATATAATATATATATATATATTATATATATTATATATATATATATATATATATATAATCTATATATATATATGGTTCAGGCGTCTACAAAAGTTGTACATCAAAATATGTAAATTTCGGGGCTAATACACAAATTTCGAAGGGAAATCCATAAAACTTCAGACACTATCACTCGAAAAGTTGATTCTGAAGTTATGTGATCACATACCAAGCCTGAAAAAGAATAAAACTAAAGTAAAAGAGATCGTATGCTTACCTAAAGCAATGAATCTTCCATTTCTGAGATAAACCATCTAAACGAAATAAAAACAAAAAAGAAAATGGACAGGCCACTGATGTACAGTTTCCCAAGACAACGTTAAGTTCCTTTGAATGGTTGGCGATCACTGACTGATATAATACCCGTAACAATATAACGCCAGTCATCCCTCAATGCCAACCATAGCTTAGATGTCACGGCCTTCAATAGGAGTAGCCAAGGTGCTTAAACACGATACCTGATGCCATGAGGTTCGATCGCTAGCCGAGTTCACTGACCTACTGTTACGTTGCATCGATGCAAATGAAGGTTATTCATGAACGGTACGAGCGCGCGAGCGCACGCGCACACACACACACACAAACACACACACCAGGGTTAGTGATTTTTATTTTTATTTTTGTTTAAATAAAAAAATTCTAAATATTTTGATTTAAATCAGATTCTTTTTATTTTTATCAATCAGCATAAAATAACTAGAAAGCTCTCTCTCTCTCTCTCTCTCTCTACATCTCTATATATATATATATATATATATATATATATATATATATATATATATATATATATACATTGTAGTGTGTGAACATTTTTGTTTGGTCGTCCGCTTTTCCCATTTTATTCTCTATGTAAACCCCCCTCTCTCTCTCTCTCTCTCTCGTCTCTCTCTCTCTCTCTCTCTCTCTCTCTCTCACACCCGCGCAACATATTTTTATACGATCCAGACACGAAGTCTATCTGAAACGTATTCCAAAACCGACCAAGCAGTAAAATTCAGATATCACAGCTGACTTCAACTTGCCTGAATTATAATTGTTCAGATTCCTTGCGATTAAGTTTCGAAATAACTTGATACTGTAAATGGCATTTGGTTGTTCTGTAAAGAACTTAAATTATAACCAGTGTCTTGGGAAAACTGGTAACATACGTCAGCCAGCGTGGTTGCTCGGCCAAGCCAACAGTGAAAGGGTATACACATTAAAATCATAATTCATATTCGTCCCGGTATACGCACACTTACATAGAAATATACTTGATGTATTTTGCAGCGTCCCTTCGCCCACTAGCTGCACCCTCTCTATCATTCCTTTTACTGTACCTACGTCCATATTCTTTCTACCTTCATACCTACCACCACCTCATATCAACTGTTTCATAGTGCAACTGCTTTGAGGTTTTCCTCCTGTTACACCTTTCAAACCTTCCTACTCTTTATTTTCCTTTACCCTAAATTCTATATACACTCATTCTATAATATTACATTCTGAATCTGAATTGTCCAACCAACTAAAAAGAAGGAGGAGGAGGACCTGTTTGAAAATCCCGACTCCATTCGGCTTCTTGTAACGAAAACACTCAACATTCCAGCTACCGACGCCATCCGAGAGAGAGAGAGAGCAACGTTTGGCAGAGAGGGAAGGCGAAAAAGCGAGGACGCAGAAGGCTTAAATATTCCACGCGTCTCAGATGAACGAAAAGACACAAATATATGGTCGGTCTGACGCACGCAGCAGCTCTGACGTTTAATTGGCGAGACGGCAAAGAGACAAAAGAGCAGCAGCTGTGTTCAGTCACATCACCCGCGAATTTGCTCTCATAAGGAAGAAGAGGCAATTCCTTTCAGCGCGCGTTAAAAAGAACGGGGAGATATGCGAAATTCAAAGGCATAAGGTATCGCAGTGAGGTATGACGGAATTGGCAACATGAAGTGTTGGGGAACTTGGAAATCATTCCCTTTTCAATATTCTTTTTTTTTTTTTTTTTTGCCTGGATGAAGCATCGTCTCAAAACAAAAGTTCTCCTAGAAATGAAAAGCTTCCACGGCCATACTCTTATAACAGCTCAATCTAATCATAATCCAATGCAGACAAATGTCTAAAGCAGCAGACATTTCATAACAATTAGCCAGATGGTTCTTGAAAATTTCGCCATCACATAATACGCATTCCCTCGTAGTAACTTGCGCGCGCTCCAGAGCTTTCTTTTCATAAAAAAAAAGCACAAGGAAACATATTAACAATAAAAGAAGTATCCTCGGTCACTAACCAATACTCGAATAAACCCTTAAGATGCTTCGCAGTAAATTCTTCAAGAAATCTTGCCAGGATAAAACAAGCATGAAGAAACGTGGCGTCGGGGGAAATCATATTTCTCAAACGAGCAGACCAATAGGAAGGGAACACCAACACCATTAAGCTAAAACGTAGCCCAAATTCATGCAGGCAGACATTCTTTCTTTCTTTAGATACCTGCATGGCTGGACCTCATATTTTTCTCTCTCTCCTACGTCCTTTCCTCATGAGTTCACCCCAGTTTCAGTCCCCCGCCCTCTTGGCCTTCATTTGCATACGGCGTTGAAGAAAATATAAAATTTCAAATAGCGGTTAAGAGAGGATAAAAAGTCGAAACTCGAATTATGGAATTAGTCCCCGACTTTAAAAATTGAGGGTTAGGGCCCTTTCTTTATTAGGCTACAATTACGTCCTACCCCCTTTCTGTTCCTGTAATGCCTTGGGTATGTAAGTAAGTACATGGACCCACCTGCCCTGTTGGAAAAAACGAAAAGAAGCTAATGAAAATTTACAAAAACAAATTCAGAGTCCAAATTCACGAACGGTCCTTAACACCGGAGGAGGTATGGCCACAATTGCATCCAGTCACTTTCTCCTCCTCATCATGCCTTGGGTACGTACCTAAGTACACGGACCCACCCTACCATACTGGCCTTAAAAAATAAATAAATAAATAAAAAACCCGAATTAAAATATGAATTAAAAAAACCAATTCCAGAGTCCAAATTCACACAAAGTCCTTCACCAAGGAGGAGGGATGGGAGCACAATTACATCCTCACCCCTCCTTGTTCCCAGCATGTAGGAGGTACTACGAAACGTAAGTACCCAGACCCACCTGCCTAGCTGGCCTACAAAAAAAGAACCCTACATTTAAAATATATTTCATAAAAACTACTTCCGAGTCCCAATTCACGCACGGTCTTTGAGACGTGAGGAGGAGGAGGAGGAGGAGGAGGAGGAGGAGGGGAGAGAGAAACGGGGACACACAAACACCTTTTCACAAACGCTCATTTATATTCGACGGACTCCGCTCGGTTCTTTTAGCGTTGGAAGCCCTTCTAACCTTTTTATTCAGACATCGATCATTTATTTCACTTCATCTTTACTACTGCTGCCAGGAAGGAGGAGGAGGAGGAGGAGGAGGCGGAGGAGGAACAACGACAACCTCCTCCTTTGGAATTCCTCGACCGTACAACACTCAAGGCATCTGTCATTCCGGAAGCCCCGTTCTCTCCTACGTCCTTATGTCTTGTATATATACTACTTCAGTTCCATTCTTCACTTCGTCTGATCCTCCGTTTTCTTAAAGAGATCCACATTCACTGCCACGGCTCTTCTTGTTAGACTACTCGAAATATTTGCTAATTAAAAATAAAACATAACGAGAAAGACTCACCTGAGAGTCGACGTGTAACCTCTGAAAACCCTCTGTTATAAGGTGTACCTATGAAAAATACACTCGTAAATACATAACATGCACACACGTGCATATTTTATATATATATATATATATATATATATATATATATATATATATATATATATATATATCACACACACACACACATAATATATATATATATATATATATATATATATATATATAATATATATATACATTTCTTTCACACACTAACACTTCCTCTCACCTAATACGAACTGACTGCAGAGAGAGAGAGGAGAGAGAGAGAGAGAGAGAGAGAGAGAGAGAGAGAGAGAGAGAGGAAAAAGCATTTTAAGAGATGAAATATGACTTGACCTGGAATATCCATTATTCATAAAAGAGCCTACATTCTATTTTTCCTGGTGCCATTACAAGACCACGGATCCGGAACAGAGCCATTTCCGGAATTTTCTCTAATGTGGAGAGTTCCTCCTTGGGAACACGAATAAGAGCAAACTTAAAAGACCTTTGCTGACGACACCTCTCATTCAAGTGGGTTTCCTCTCTCTCTCTCTCTCTCTCTCTCTCTCTCAATATACACACTTAACACCGGTCCTCTTCACAACATTGACGTACTATAATTCTCTCTCTCTCTCTCTCTCTCTCTCTTTTAAATATACACACTGAACTCCGGTCCTCTTCACAACATTGACGTACTTTAATTCTCTCTCTCTCTCTCTCTCTCTCTCTCTCTCTCTCTCTCTCTCTCTCTCTCGCATTGGTGTATTTTTATATCTTTATTTCAGAGTGCTCCGTCTTCAATACTGCAGATAAGATAATGCGATCATAACCACCACTACACAAGTCTCCGCGGGTTAAACATGTGTAAAATATTCCGCGATGAACAAAGAATAATTAATAAGCCTAGGATAATTTAATTAAATTTAATGCTTGACAAAAAAAAATTAATTAATTTAAAAAAAAGGAGGCAGAGGAAGACACTGTTCGTCAAACAGTTCTGAAAGGAGACTTAAATGACCAACCCTCGCTCAGGGTCCAAACCACCTAAATGTAATGCCTGACCAATAAATAAATAAATAAATAAATAATTGAATAAAAAGGGAGGCAGAGGGAGACATTGTTCGTCAAACAGCTTCTCCAAGGAGACTTACATGACCAACCCTCGCTCAGGGTCCAAACCACCAAGAATCAGTTTCGGGAACCATTCAGAGGGTCATTGAGTAACCAGCCTGACACCGCCTAGGAATAACTCAGGAATAACTGCCTTGATAATCCGGCTCCTTACGGCCTCTTAAACGACGCGAGACCTGTAGTTTTCCCTTAACCAAAACCACGCAGTCCATTACTACTCGGGGGTTATACGCCATAAGTCTCACGTTAACAGCTATCGCGGGCGAGACTGTTGACGAGGCTTAAAAAGAACCTGATGGCGTATATAAAGCAGTTAAAGGCCCACTTTGATATATAATGGCAAATCTCTGGGAACAAGACCGAGAGAACGAAAGGAAGAAAGAAAGAGAGACGCAAATCTCTTAGATAACGCAGAAAGACAAGTTCTATTTTTTTTAATCCCCGAAATGTGCATGGATGACAAAAACGGAACACTTTTTTTGAGTTAGGTACAACTGGGGGAAAATAGCAAATAGAAACTAAAGATAAATATCCTGCTGACGTTATCACCACCCATCCCATGGCATTAAAGAAGCAAGTATAAAAAGGGAACAGATTACAGACTTTTCGGTACTTATTCATTTCCAGCAAAAGAACATAAAATAAAATCTTTTCCTAATTATTCGCTTTAATTCATCGCAACTAAGCTACCTTCCTTTTCATGTAAAGTCTAAACCTATTGCCCGATTATGCCTGACCAATAACTTGGGGGAGAGCGAGAGATTCTTTTCCACCTCTTTAAGTTAACGAAAACTAAAACCTTAAGTCGTATAATATTTCAAACAATTACAAAGTTCAAGGTCAAACCGAAATTTAAAACGAGTAGAAACAGATGAAAGCGAAAAAAACTTTAAAAAATGGAAATAAAAAAAAATCAAAAGTCAAGCTAAAAAATGAAAAAACAAACCAACATACCGGACCAAGTCGGAAAGACAATGGCAAAACACAGCCAAAATTTATTTTACCGGTAAAAAAAAAAAAGAAGACAAGAAAGATGTCGATGAAGCTACCGTAAACGATGTTTAGACTTCCTGGACCGCAGCAGAGAGAGTAGAGAGATAGAGAGAGAGAGAGAGAGAGGAAGAGAGAGAGAGAGAGAGAGAGAATAATACTAGGAATCTTGCTCACAAGTCGACTTACGTAATACTGCTAGATACAAGGAGTCGTAAGGGGGGAGAAGCATATATCCTCATTTTACTGCTGATTATCTTACAAGTACTATTATAATAGTATATATATATATCTTATATCTATATATATATATAATATATATATATATGAGTATCTATTAATATACACATACATATAATCTATATATACTATATTATATATATATTATATATATATATAGAGAGAGAGAGGGAGGAGAGAGAGAGAGAGAGAGAGAGAGAGAGAGAGAAATCAAACAGACCGAAATAAGCCAAAGATGTGTGGCGGGTAAGGCATTCCTTTGAACGCTGGGAAGGATTCGGTTTCAATTCCATCAAGTTCCAGGTACAACTTGGACAAGAAACAGGGTTGGCTTCCTTTCCTACTATCCTCCTTTATCCTCCTCCCCTTCCTCCCCCCACTCACCTCCCCCCGCCCCAATTTCCTTCTTTTTTTTTTTTTTTTTTTTTTTTTTTTTTTTTTTTTTTTTTTTTTTTTTTTTTTATTTAGTTTTCCTCCCTTCATTCTCTTCTTATATTCAGTTCTTTGAATTTCGCCTCTATTACTTTTTGCCTTGATGTTTCTCTCATCCAGTTCTCGCAGTTCCCTCTGCGCCATTTCGTTATTTTCAGTCTTAGTTTTCTTCGTATTTCTTTTCTATTCTTGATATTTCATTCTCCTTCTCATGCCCTATCCGTTATCTTTTCATCTTAGGGTTCCATTCTTCTTTTTCTGTTATATGCCCTCTATTCTTCAACACATTCCACTCATATCTATCTCATCTCATTTCTCCTCCTCCTCCTCCTCCTCCTCCTTTCATCTCGTAGGTTTCAGGGTCTCGCCAGCCAGAGGATTCCGGTAAATTCGAGACGACAAATGTCGCCCCTCTTAAAAAAAAAAAAACCCCCCCCAAAAAAAAAAAAAAGTATCGCGTCCCTTAGTTAGGAAAACTCGGCGAAGGGCAAAACTTTGCTTCTCGCTTGTCACTGCAAGATACACCTCCGTCAGGAGAAACGCCAGCTTTAAAAAGCCAATGTTTTGGGGGAGGGGGAGGGGGAGGGGGAGGATGGATGGGGGATGGGGGGTGGACAGGGCAACTCGAGGAACTAACGACGGTGTGGAGCGAAGAGTAGGAATCGAGGAACGTGAAAGCTGGGGGTCACAGCTTATATTCCAGTGCCTGGTGGGTTATCTGGATTGGGAATGATTCCCATTTACGATAGTAAAGGAAAAAATACAAGTAATGAAAGAGCAGAAGGTCATAGCTTATATTCCAGTGCCTGGTGGGTTATCTGGATTGGGAATGATTCCTATTTACGAGGGTAACGGGGAAAAAAATACAAGGAATGGAAGAGTGGAAGGTCACTGAGTATATTCCAGTGCCCACTGGGTTTTCTGGGTTGGAGAAGATTCCCACTTACGAAGGCAACAGAAACAAAGGTATGATAACTGCTATAGTATTCCTATACTGTAACTGCTGTTATTACTGCTATAAACACCACAATCACTAATGAATTTTATACAAATACTTCTGCTTCTAATACCAAGGATATTAATCAAACAAAAGGACTAATTTTACAACTGAAAACAGTAAAAAAATGCGCAAATAGTCTTCGTTTTCTATCTTTCGGTGGAACTCGATAAATAATGGTGTATGAGCCGCGCCCCATGAAACTGAAAACAGGCCGGTGGTGGACTGGCCTATATGGGTACCAGACACACGATTACGGCTAAATTCAAACTTGAATAAAATCAAAACTGTTGAGGCTAGGGGGCTGCAATTTGGGATGATTGATGATTGAAGGGTGGATGATCAAAGCGCCAATTTGCAGCCCTCTAGCCTCAGAGGTTTTTAAGATCTGAGGGTGGATTGAAAAAAGTGACGGCAAAGAAAATACGCTTTAATCATGCAAAGGAGTGAAGAAAAATAAACATTAAAAAAGGACCACAAAAGGTAATTAAATAATTTGACCGAAACAAAACCGAACAGCACTTTAACACACTTAAATGGAAAGAAGGATTAAGCAATTATCATACAAAGGATTCTGAGGAATAATTTGATAAAAAGGGATCAACGAAAAAAAAAAGAGAGAAAAAGAGACAACTTTAGCGCCTTTTAGCTGTCGAGAAATATTAAGACAGAAATCAACAATAAAATTTATACAATATATATAGTATTATTATATATAGGTGTTATAATATTATATTAGATATAATATATACTTATAACTAGAATATAATATAAAATGTGTGTATACCGGTAGAGAGAGAGAGGAGAGAGAGAGAGAGAGGAGAGAGAGAGAAGGAGAGGGAGAGCAGAGAGAGAAGACAACCACTGGCGTTTGCCTCTCAAGAAGGATCGAGTGCAAATAATCCCTTTGAGAAGAGAGAGAGAGAGAGACCGAAGTTCTCAAGGGTTAGCTGGTCGGTAGTTAGGGCGTAGTTAGGTCGAGTTAGAGGTAAGTTTCCGCCAAGGATTACTGCTACACCGACAGCAACAATCCCCCCACCTCCCCTCCCCCTCCATGAAACCCCAAATGGAACCGCCCCTCTCCCCCGACCCACACAGACACACTTCCCTCCCCACAGACCGAACATTCCAAAGTCCCCTACTCCAAGTGATCGCTAGGTCGTAATGCCTTGATAATTTGCATTGCTTTACTACCTTCCTCAACGTCGCCTTCTGTTGCTTTACTGACATTATAATTATCATGCATAAAATCATCTGATCAATGCTATTATTATTATCATTATTACTAGCAAACTTATGCATACAGAAATTATGTATGATAAATTCGTAAAGTAACGAAGTCTACGGGCATAACCAGCCCCGTTTCATGGCCAGAACCAGCTCCGTTTCAGGGAATCCCTTCTCACCCCCACCCCATTCGAATGGGGGGAGGTAGGATGAAACAATATCATAAACCATCTTACGGATCCCCACTATAACCCTGCCAAGTTTCATGCCCATCGGACCAACCGTTTGGCCGTGATTGAATGACAGACGGATTTCATGACGAACAAGCCCACCAAAAGGGACACTGACTTGACATTCAAGCTTCCAAAGAATGTGGGTTTCAACCTCCCATTGCTGAAGACCCCCCGACACTGCAGCAGGAACTGATCCTGATATACAGCTAGTTATTCTTCATCGGCCTGGGCGAGACGCGAACCAGCAACATCTGGGTGGCACGTCACGACATCAACAACTATGCCAGCAGACGAAAAGAAGGCATTTCAACTGAAGAGAGACAATCTACAAAATCTAATATCAACAAAATACTTTATTTATTCCCAGTGATGCTTTGTATCATAAATGTAACTCAAGCACTATAAGAAGAGAGAGAGAGAGAGAGAGAGAGAGAGAGAGAGAGAGAGAGGTGGTGGTTCCTTTATTCCGGGAAGTCATTTAAATACAAAAGCCATTCTCTAAAGGAAGAATAAAACACACACTGGATAAGAGACACGAGAAAAAAAAAAAATGTGTTGTAATGTTATGGTCCTGTTTTGTTTTGGTGGAAGGAAGCCAAAACATAACTGTTTGGCTTTTCGTGCTAGATGCTCTTTAAAAAAAAAAAAAAAAAGGGAGAGCAATATTTCTCCAGGAGCTTATTCCAGCAGGCCCGAACGGGCGGGGAGGCTATTGCCACGCTCAAAAGACGGTATGAATATAAATATAGGATAACAAACACAATTTTCTCAGATTAAAATTTATTGCGGATTTCGAGGGAGCACGAAGTCAATGTTCCCACCTCCGGCTTCACCATTTTGGGAAGTTTGGTTTCCATCATCTTCTCGCAGATGGTAAAGGTTTACTGTCCAATATATTCTATACATACATATAAATATACTATCACAGAGTGACATTTCACATACACAAACATTAAGCTACAAAATGTCGTTTAATATCCAATTCGCTCTACCTCGGGAATACTAGTATTTCCGGGGCAGGGCGAATTGGATTTTATATGACATTTGCAGCTAAATGCTTATATATAATATAATAGTTTTTAATCCAACCGTTTATTCCAACCACACCAATCCTGTTATGAATATCAGGTCGTATTTCCTTGAAAGATCTAAGCAATTCATTTCAACAGGAGACATTTCGTACTATGAACCAATTTTACCATACTTCGCTGAAGACAGCACTTACCCTCATTCTTGGCCAAAGATAGCGGAGGGAAGGTTAGTTAGGTATATCGTGCACCAACGCGGCTATAAAACGATATAATGAGAGGGGGAGAGTGTGAATCAAACTAATGATAAGGGAAAACAAGAAACAAAAGTCTACGTACACGTATCACAGAACACACAAGTATACAGAAGACACGAAAAGAATGCGCCGAAGATTCTTCGGCGCAATCACGTTTGTTGCCGTATGAGCAGCAATAACCAACAACTGGATACAAAATTATAATAATGACATCGGGTGAACCCAAACCACAAAGACGAAAAAGGCTAAATAGTAGACCCCCATCATCATTCATCATCACCATCACAATGACGCCCTAATCGCATCACGGTTGTAACTCTGCCGCCCGAAAGTCACGGGACAACGACGCCCACAGGCGAACGATCGTTAACCTTTTGGGCGGGTTGGTAGGGGGGAGGGGGGGAGAGAAAAGACCAAAGCGACTTGCTGCGGTGCAAATTGCATATTCATTAGAGCGACACCGTATTGACTCAGGGACACGTAAACAGTATAATCAAGAGTCGTACCAGTTCGGGGAAAAAAATACGAAAAATAAATTGAAAGAGAGGGGAAAAACATCTGAATGGTATTTTCGAAGTAACGTTAAAAATTTCTTCTCTCTCCTCTTCTCTCTCTACGTCTTCATCATCTCATCTCTCTCTCTCCTCTCAATATTGATTTGGAGGCTTGAGAGGTTTAATGATACTGGCAGCAAAAAGAATTCGAAAAACACTTTTGAAAAGTATATATGTCATAAATTTAGATATTACTGAGACAACATGCAAATTTTGTTGTTGTTGTCAACAAGTTGTTTTCAATCAGTTATAAAAAGAAAACATCATATTATACAAACGGCCTTCAGGACCGGCGCCACTTGGGTAAAAGATAGGCACATTGCGAACACACGACGAACAAGAATTCTTCCGGTCAAAAAAAAACACAGTTTTGCCTCGAGTCGACAGTTTTCACTGAGGGCGGAAACGAGGCAATGTGCGCTTAAAGGAAATGAAAATGGGGACATTCTTAGCCTTCACGATCTTGTGTTGCGAATAAACCACTTGGAAAAAACAAATAAATATGACGACAATAACAACATCTATTCCTCCTGACAGAGTACCAACAAAAAGGGGAGAAAGGAGGAGAGAGAGAGAGAGACGAGAAGAGAGAGAGATAGAGCGAGGAGAGGAGGAGAGAGAGAGAGAGAGAGAGAGAGGCAGCAAAACAATCGGGGACGACGGTGCCGAACAGGTCTGAAGGCAGAAATTGGATGAAGGAAGCAAGAGAGAGAGAAGAAATATAGTAACAAAGTGACCGAGAACCTACAAGGAGAGGAGCTGGAGGTACGAAGGGAGTAGGGAATGGAGGAAAACGAAGAGGAGGAGGAGGAGGAGGAGGAGGAAAGAGACTGAAGTATATCCCTCGGATCATGTAAATGAAATAAAATAAATGAAGGACCTCTAAGCAGTGACTACATATATAATTAAAAGTAAGGAAAGTAGGAAAACGAAATAGGAGGAGGAGGTGAGGAGGAGGAGGAGGTAGGAGGAGGTAGGTAGGTAAGTAGGTAGGGAACGTACCTTCGGAGCAAGTAGTCCCAAAGGAGGTGGGTGGTTTGCATGGCAATAACGATATTAGAGGGTGGGGTTGTCACGGTGTATGCATTTATCAAGGGGAAAGCCTTGGCCCACTTCGAATACCATTATCCTTGACGGCCCATCCCCATCACAACATCACTAACACCACCTCAACACACACACATACACACCACACTTACTTACACTCTCCTCCAGTCCATTTTAATAATGAGGCAGCCGGCACTACGGAGGTAAGATATATAGGTGCCATAAGGTAAAGGGTCGTTGCTCCATCCATCTTTTTTTTTATTTACTTCTATTTTTGTTTAAGGAGACAATCTTCCCGGAGTAGCTGCGTTTTTATTTGAATTAGGTGTAAAAATCATATTTTCGTTTCACCAGATAATTATATATATTTATATATTATATATAATAGATATATTATATATATTAATATAATTATACTATATACTATATCTATATAAGGTACGGGGATACGGAAGGACGATTGGCCAATTGCATGATTCCTTTATTCGCTAGCGACCGTTTCGAGAACAAACGTCCCATCTTCAGGCTAAATGGCGAAGAAACTAAATATTGATATCAATACCAAACAAGTTAGGTAATGTTAACACGTAAAATTATTATCAATTCAAAGTAATTTCTAATTCAAAATTACGAGTTAAAAAAATCTCAAAGAATGAGTATTACATCAATGACATAACTATATTCAAGAAAAGGAAATGTAAAATCATAAAGAAAAAATTAAAATATTTCTAAGTTAAAATTAACGAATAAAAACATTAAAAAAGAATATATATATAAATATAAAAATATTAAAATGAGGAAAAGTTCCATGCTCAAAGCAGAGTCCCGCCGTTCCATTTGTCATCCCCCCACTCCCCCCCTCCTCCCCCCCCCCCCCCCCCCCCCCCCCCCCCCCCGGACGGTGGAAAAAAGTCAAGAAGAGGCAAAGAGCCAAAGTGACGTGGCTTTATGCTATATTACAATGGTACTTGGAGGTAGTATGGGTTGTTAAGTGAAGGTAAACCAGTTTCATAATAGCCCAAAAACTTTCTCAAGAACGAGGGTGGGGTGTTCATATGGGGTGACGTCCATAATTGACCTTAAAGTTTGTTATAATCTAACTCTGCCCCTACACATTCTGGGGGCGTGATTCCTAATATTTGATTGTTCAAGGGGGGTGAAATAATAATGCTGCCCGTTTCGGTAAACTTACACATCTATGAGCATCACATTTCACTTTGAGCAACCTGGCGGCGTACTTTCCTACGTAGGTTCAGCTCATTCAAATTCGGCAGCAACTTAAATAAAATAATACCTAACATCGGATTGCATCAATGGAGGGCAATTTTTCTTTGGTGTTTTTAAGGAAGCTACCAATATTTCTAGGATTTATGCAAGTGAATCTGGTATCATGGCAGTTTCTTGAAATTTTCCTTAAGGGGGGAGGCCAAAAAGACTTTCCTATCTGTAATATAAGGTATTTTAATGAATAGTATTCTAAATTTTCTGTGATAAACAATGGGACTAGGACTAGGTGGATGAAAAGAAAGTTATTGATGGTATTTTTGACGTATTTAAAAAATAACCCCGATGGGTAACAATAGCTGTTGAAAAAATCCCTCAAGAAATATTATTTCGTCAATGGGGGAATTTAATTTCCAACTTGATTTTGTTAGGCTTAAACCTAAACCTAACATTCAAGTGTAGTGTGTTTAATTTAATTGCTGACGATGTGATGAGCATACCTACGTAGGAAGTACGGCCGGTGTTTCGCTCAAAGTGAAGATGTGATGCTCATAGGGGTGTAAAGTTTGCCGAACGGGCAGCAGATTATCCACCCCCTGAACAATCAAATATTAGGAATCAACGCCAGAATCTGTAGGGCAAGGAGATAAGATTATAACAACTTCAAAGGTCATTATGACGTCACCATATGAACAACCACCTCCTCGGTTTCTTGTAAAGTTTGGCAATTATGGAAAACCTGGTACCGTTCACTTAACAACCATACTACATCAGTAGATTTGTATATAGCACTTTGCTCTTTGGCCTCTTTTTGACATTTTTCCTCCGTCCCTTGACACGGAAACAGGCGGGACTCTGCTTGAGCAAGGTATTTTCCTCATTTCTAATAATTTTTTATTTTTTATTTATTTAATATACATCCCTTTTTAATGTTTTTATTTCGTAATTTTACTTAAGAAAATATTTTATTTTTTTTTTTATGATTTTTAACATTTCCTTTTCGTTGAAGTCTGTTATGTTTATTGATTGGTAATACTCCCAATTTTTCTTTGAGATTTTTCAATTCGTAATTTTTACTTAGAAATACTTTGTTAATTTATAATAATTTTAAGTTGACATTCCTAATTGTTTTGGGTATTGATATAATATTTTATTTCCTGGTCTTTAGCCTGAAAGATGGGACTTTGTCTCGAAAACGTCGCTAGCAATAAAGAATCATGGTAATGTGCCATGTCCTTCCGTATCCCCGTACCTATTTCATCGAGGATTGGCCCATCCGCGATGAAGAATATATATATAGATAATTCTTGATATATATATATATATACTATAATTAATTTAATATATATATATATATATATATATATTTATAATATAATATATTATATATATTATATATAATAGTATATATAATATATATATAGAGAGAAGAGAGAGAGGAGAGAGAGAGAGAGAGAGAGAGGGAGAGAACTCATTCATTTCCTGAAAACTGGGAACATGAACTTTAATAAGCAAAATACCGAACATCTTTTTGGAAATTTTCAGATCTCACAGAAAATGGAAGTAAAACGAGGAGATAAAATATAGAAGACTTAAAACCCAGGGGGATAAAGAAATGGAAAAAGAGAGAAGACAAGAGAGAGAAAAAAAAAAGTGCCAAGACAATTGTAAAGATAATTGCCATACAAGATATCCTCGAGGGCGATTATGAAAAGACGATCAGGAACAAGTAAAAAAAGGAGAAATAAAAATACACGTAATAGAAGGGATAGGGGAATTGGGACAAGAAGGGAGGACGAGAGAAATAAAGCACAATAACTATGGATAAGAAAGGCAGAAATATCATTAAAATGAAATGAAGTGTGGAAATATTTGCTTGGTGGACAAAAACTACAAGTTTACAAATCAGGTTTTATCTGATAATAAAGAGAAGAGCAGATAAGCTGTGGAGCTTTGTGTCCCCTGCTTCTGCTTTCTTTGACTTCTATTATCTTATCCCTGCTTCCTTTTCTTTGACTTCTATAATCTTATTCCCGCTTCTGTTTACTTTGACTTCCATAATGTACCGCCTATTTCTGCTTTGACTACTATAATCTTACCCCTACTTCCGTTTTCTTTGATTTCTATAATGTTATCCCTGCTTCTGCTTAATCTGACTTTTACAATCTCCTCACAATCTTAGATATCAGTTCCCTTCTAAGTCATACACCGCTCTCTCTCTTTCTTGAAGCTTGAATTAGATAGGAGAAATTGGTATATCAGTCAAGACCACATTCGTACATGCTTCTAAGGAATTCTGTTTTCCATCTTTTGCTTCCAAAAAAATTCTGTTTCATACCCTTCTTTTCCATCCTTTCCATCTAGGGAGAATAGACATAAGCAGAAGGCCATGTCAGCCTCCATATAAAACGAATGGTCCTTTACATGGAAATGAATAAAAATAAAAACTCTCCTTTTATTCACTTCTCTCCTTGTGAGAAGGACAAAGCAACTTGCTTTTCTCGACTGTTTTCATATTTCTCTTCTTTCGAAGCCCAAATGATTTTATGTTGAGGCCAAAAGGTAACATAAGCTTAACAGCCTCCATCCCCTACCCCCCCCCCCCCCCCAACAAACCCGCTCCTCCCACAACCAACCGGTCCCGCAAAATAAAGAAAGAATACTTCACAATAGCATGGAAGTTAAATCAAATCAGTGAGGAAAATAATTCCCATACTAGACAGTAAGACAGAAACCGGAGCCAAAACAACCTCTCTCTCTCTCTCTCTCTCTCTCTCTCTCTCTCTCTCTCTCTCTCTCTCTCACACACAATGAAAACAAACGACTGGAACCCAGACGAGCTCGTGCAGGTGCTTCCAAAGGGTCTAGATATTTTCAAGCATCCCGAAAATAAGAGGCAACTTGACCCTAAGATCTATCAGGTCTATAAATCTCAATAAGCCGCTCTTGAAAGGTCCTACGAAACCGGAGTTCCAGAGGAAAGAACTTCCATGCAGATATTTCCAGAGGAAAGGGCTCCCAGAGAGAGGGACTTTCAGAAAAAGGGATTTCCGTTTCCAGAAAAAAATGGAAAATTTCCATTATTGAAAAAAAAAAAAAAAGGGTCTTCCATTTGACAAAGGCTTTCCAGAGAAAAGGGCTCCCAGAAACATGGACTTCCAGAGAAAAGGGCTCCCAGAGACAGGAACTTCAGAGAATGGGATTTCCAGAGAGGGGGGCTACCAGGGAAATGGACTCCCAGAGACGGACTCCCACAGAAAGCGATTTCCCACAGAAAAGCGACCAGGGGGATGGGACTTCCAGAGACGGACTCCCACAGAAAGCGATTTCCAGGGATATGGACTTCCAGAGACGGGCTCCCACAGAAAGCGATTTCCAGGGATAAGGACTTCCAGAGACGGACTCCCACAGAAAGCGACTTCCAGGGATAAGGACTTCCAGAGGACGGACAATACCCACAGAAAGCGACTTCCCTTTCCAGGGATATGGACTTCCAGGGAGGACTTCCCACAGAAAGCGATTTCCAGGGACAAAGGAACTTTAAAGAGACCAGACCCCAACAGAAAGCGACCTTCCGGGATATGGACTTCCAGAGAAAGGGACTTTTACAGAAATGAAGACAGGTTATAAAAGCCATGGCAACAGTCGAGCTTATTATTCACAGCTACATATAAAAAAAGAAGATAAATTTAAACCTTTACGACGTGCCCAGCTGAAGCTCTACATCACCATCTAAGGAGACAGAGAGTTGAAAAAAAAAGGGGGGAGAAAACTAAAAGCAAACATTGGAGAGAGCTGCCGAGGTGGGTATGTCTTGGAAAATATATTTTCGCCTCAGCGTTTCGTACTATACTTCTGTCCGAGTCATATATCTCCTCCTTGAAAGCGACCAGGAGAGGAAGCAAAACAAACCCACGGATTTACGACTGTTGAGACAAATGCGATGAAATATATCTAAATATATCGAAGAGACGAAAATATTAAAGAAATAAAGACGATGTTGCCGCAGCCTTCGTGAAGACAAACAGCGATATTGCTGAAAATAGATGGACATTAATTTATAAGTCCTGAGCCCACGACAGTTTGAGGTCAGGGAAATATATTATTTTCACAATAAAAAAAACCCTAAGCCAACGGATAATCATAAGACTATAAGGACTGAATTTAGAAAAAATAAGGTCTGTCGTAAAGAAGATAGTGAAACACTATGGTTGGGTGTTTCTTAATACTATTTCTCAATATCAATTCAATACATTTTTAAACATATATTATATATTATATCTGTCTGCATTAACGATACGGACACACACACAAATATATATATATATATATATATATATATATATAATTATATATACTATATATATATATATATATATATATAATGAATCTCCCTCTCTTTCTCTCGCAACTGTTAATTATAGGAAAAGGGCTTAGTGAATTTATATATATTATATATATGTGTGTCTTTATATAAATACACTGAGCCTTTTTCTTGTAATTAACAGTTTTGAGAGAGAGAGAGAGAGAGAGAGAGAGAGAGAGAGAGAGAGAGAGAGAGAGAGAGAGAGAGAGAGAGAGAGAGAGCATATCTAAGTCCTCCCAAAATGCTCAACTAAAGTTCAACGATGGTAATTTCATAAACCTACTTTTTACGACAGCTTCTCATTATGATTTGCATTTCATTAACAAAACAAAAACATTCCAATTAGTTTCATCAAATTACACAAACGAAAACTAAATGACATGTACATATGCATAATATATATTCAATAACCATATCCCAACGGGGTTCTAATTATTCAGTGTTTATTCAGAAAATATTATAATTCAATTCCTTGACGTGTCCCAACCCACCATTTCCATAAATGTATTGACAAAATGTAAAAGGTTTTTCCCTTTCACTCTAGTTTGTCTAGTTTGCTTACGCTTCGAATCCTAGTTACTGCTAAGCTTTCAAAATTCTCTTTCTATCTATTTCGTTTCTCCTCCTTACCCTGTATCTAATCACTCAAAATGGCCATCATCAGGATATAATAGAAAATAAGAAGTATTCTTAACAAGATTAGGAATGTGGCACAGTGAGCTAACACAGTTTCTAAATGTGTACATCACATAACCCACCACTAAATATGAGTAAATGTACCATTGCACAGAACTATTGTGTATTTGATAAGTTAAAATATACGCGTGTGTGTGGAGGTGAAGGTCGCATGCGGGCATGTGCACACAAGATCTCTACACATTGATGCCAGCCCCCATAATTGTCACAAGAAAGAGGAAAATAACCGCCCCCCCCCCCCCGGCCCCCCCCCCCCCCCCCCCCCCCCCAACGAAATGGCAAGGTCTTCTAAAAATAAAAATCGAACGCCAAATCTCGGCCACTCTCAACATGCAACGTCGTAAATAACGGAAAAGTTATCATGCAATTCCTAAACTGAGGCCAAATTGCGACGGGAAAATATAAACCTGGATAAATAGAAAAATATATAATAATATCCATAGCGT
Organism: Macrobrachium nipponense; assembly: GCF_015104395.2. Lineage (NCBI taxonomy): Eukaryota > Metazoa > Arthropoda > Malacostraca > Decapoda > Palaemonidae > Macrobrachium > Macrobrachium nipponense. The sequence goes on along the minus strand of NC_087210.1, from coordinate 81,743,950 downwards.
TTAGGCCAATGGCCACACCTTGGGACCTATGAGGTCATTCAGTAAAAAGGTCTGAAAAGTGTAACAGGAGGAAAACCTCAAAGCAGCTGCACTATTGATAGGAGAGGGTGGCAAGTAGATGGAATAGAATATAAACGGAGGTACAGTAAAAGGATTCAAAGGGGTTGCAGCTAGGGAACGAGAGGACGCTGTAAAGAACCTCAAGCCTACAGTGCAACGCAAGAGGGGCACTGACGGCACCACTTCCCTACGGGGATTAATCTGGAAAAAAAAAAACTAATCCGTTCCTCGCCCCCCCCCCCCCACACAACTAATGTTTTATTGCCCGTGGTTTTAATACATTCACTAGTTTTAATAAAGCCTCTATGGTGCTTTTAATGAAGTCTTAACATCCTTAACTGTAACACATGATCACAGCGGTACACAAACTTATGAATGAATGAATCCAGTTTGTATTTTCTTATGCCTCTCCTTTCTTAAATTTTTCACAAGATATCTCGCAGGAGGTAACCTTCCCAACCCTCCCCCCCCCTTTAAGTAAACATTTGAGGTTACATAACGTCTGAATACAGACTCTGTAACGTTTGGTCACTGGTGATGCTCTGGTAACAAACAACAGAGAATATTAAAATGATTCTGCTGAATCACAGCTTTTTTTTTTTTATAACCTTACAGTCTTTTGGGTTTTTCAATACACGGCTCAATTTTTATTGAATGTCGCCTAACCTATTCAATTTTTGACTACTGTACACCCTAATTACGGTGGTGAATTACTTTATTTATTCGACCTAATAAATGAAAACTAGCTTATTAACTTCTTCTATACATGCCCGGCTTCAATCGAATTACTCCATTTTTATGCATGCAGAACTTAGGGTACCTTTATTTTATCTTTGGTGAACAAGTCTGACGGGTACAAAATTCATACAAAGAAGACCAAAACATAATTTATGTATAACTACACCATCTTTTCCGTTCAAAACAGATTTGGTAAGATAGGAAAACCAAATTCAAACAATAAAGACAGGACTGGGAACAAACATGAATAATCAACCGAATTTTTCTCCTCATCTTTCTGTATTTCACTTTACCTCCTCTTAATTCTACCTAATGAACACCATATTCTTTGAAAGCTCGAATTTCAAGTCAATGACTATAATGGGCGTAATGTCTATCCATCTGTCTGTCATTCAATCACAGTTAAACGGCTGGTCCGATGGCATGAAACTTGGCAGGGTTATAGTGGGGTTCCCTAAGATGGTTTATAATTGATTTCATCCCCCCCCCCCCCACCCCAAAGGAGGTGGGGGTGAGAAGGGATTCCCTGAAACGGAGCTGGTTCTGCCTGTGAAATGAGGCTGGTTAAGCCCGTAGAATTAGTTACCTTACGAATTTTCATACATAATTTCTGTATACATATGTTTGCTACTACTACTACTACTACTCTACTACTGTTACTACTACTACTACTACTACTACTACTACTAATAATAATAATAATAATAATAATAATAATAATACTAATAATAATAATAATCATCATCAACAGAAATCTAACAGTCACCAAATTCATTTTCACTTAATCCTTTTCAACGTTATCACCGAGACTTCCTCTATTGCCCAAGCATCTCTTGAGCCATAAATAGCCATCATCCTTCACCAAGACATTGATGAAAGGAGCGCACTATCTGCCACGATGTCTTCCACCTGTTCACCTTCACCAATTATGTCAATGCAAAATCATCTTGAGTATTTTCTAAGAATCCAAAGACGCTGAAACTAAAACTCTATAAACTAAGAAGCTCTCTCAATCCGTCTTCCTCAATCGAGAAAATCGCCACTTGTCAAATCAGCCTTTGAATTACCTCTGGAATTCAATGGTGATGAAGATGAATGATCAGCAGATGAGAGACAATCTACTAATCCGTGATATGAAATTATAATCCGACTTCTGTTGACAACTATTTGCAAATCTTAAGAGACAAATGACAAATAAAATAAATATGGGAAGGAATGGGACTTGAGATTTAGGCCAAAGGTAAAATAAAATAAAAATAAAAAATAAACACCTTTACTTTTATTACGATATAAATTATAATCAGACTTTTGTTCACCAACGAGTTAAAAAAGCCAAATATAAAAGAAAAAAACAAAAAACAAATAAAATGAATCTAGTACGGGAAGTGGAAACGTTCGATTTAAAGGTCAAAGGTCAAGCATTGGGAGGGACCTATGATGAGGTCATTCAGCGCTGGAAGAGAAATGGAGAATAAAAACGTTTGAAAGGTGTAACAGGAGCAAAAGCCTCGAGGCAATTGCACTAGGAAACAACTGTTAGAAGAGGGTGGAAAGAGAATAGGAGCGGAGGTACAGCAAAAGGAATGAAAGGGGCTGCTGCAGCTTGGGACCGAAGTAACGCTGCAAAGAACCTTAAGTAACGCCTACAGTACAACACCCCCCACACCATGGATCATAATAAGAACACAAAACTAAAATCCCTACACGTACCCACAAAGGAACCATATCGCCGCCCCCTTAACAAAAAAAAATAACAATAATAATAATACATACATACATAAATAAACAAAGAAAAAACGAAGAAGCATAAATTTACATTTTATTTACCAATAAATTTATCCGCCGGGACTCCCACCTCGCAAATGAAATCTTATTTGCTTTTCCGGACGAAATATCAATATATCACACCATAAGCCACTGCATCGACAGATGCAGAATACTATAGCTCCCGGTGTCCCGGGATGCCTGACTAATGGTGGAGGGAGGACCCATTCCTCCTCCTCCTCCTCCTCCTCCTCCAACCCCCACCACAGCTTACCTAGATTAGTGAAAAAGGTGTACCACTCCTTAAACAATTTAAAAATGCAAAGAAATAAAAAGCGACAGTGGTGCTATACATACATACATACACAAATTATATATACATATATGTGTGTGTTTGTGTGTATATATATATATATATATATATATATATATATATAATATATGTGTGTGTTTGTGTGTAAATGTAATTGCCATAATGCCCTCTTAACTTTCTCAAATTTTTTTGGGGGGGATAAGCTTGTCACTACAAAGCCTTGAGATCCGGCATCAAAGAAATATGAAAGAAATCATGACGTCCGGTAGCGGGGAAACGAACCCATGATACCGTAATCATGACATACATATATATATATATATATATATATATATATATATATATGTGTGTGTGTGTGTGTGTGTATGTTTAACTTAAAATTAATGCACGAAATTAACATTTATCAAATATCGAAGCTCATAGAGAGAGAGCAGGTTTCCTCCTATGAAGGCTCTGAAAGAGGATGATATCAATTACAAAAACATTAAATTATCGTTTAAAGTCATCTATATATATATATATATATATAGATATATGATACATAATTCACCAATCTGTGAAAACCGAATCATTTTTGTAAGAAAAAATTATTTCTTCGAAAAAAAAAAAAAAAATCACCGTGGCAATAAAGAAAAAAAATCTGTTAACATCACTTACGAGAACAATGAAATCGCCATGGAAAGAGTCCCCGCCCCTAACACCCCCCCCCCCCCCCCCCCGCCCCCCCCCCCCCCCGAAAAAACGCATAATCCACCAACCTATGAAAACCAAATTATTTCCGGAGAAAAAAAAAAAATCCCCCCGAAAAACAAGTTTTAAATATCGAAAAATCCGGCAACATATCACTTAAGAGAACAATCAATTCGGTATAGAGAGAGATCCCCCTTCCCCCGACCCTACCCTATCCCCCGCCCCCAACAAACAACACACACACACACACGCGCACAATAAACGGCACATTCCCAATCTGTGAAAACTAAATTATTTCTGAAGGGAAAAAATTATTCCTTTAGAGAGAGAGAGAGAGAGAGAGAGAGAGAGACGAAACGAACCCTCTTACACACACACACACACACACAGACAGCCATTCAGCCACGCTAATAATAAAGGTTTATTCAAAGGCGTCGCCGCAGCAGCAGCAACAGCAGCAGCTCTGTCCAAAATCGTTTCGCCATTTTCGCGACGCGAAAGAAATAACAGTGTAATTTGGTAGGGGCCGCTTTCGCGAAAGCGAGTGAACGCATTACTGCTGGTCTATTTCATTCATTCAGAGAGAGAGAGAGAGAGAGAGAGAGAGAGAGAGAGAGAGAGAGAGAGAGAGAGAATTAGGAATTTATGGCTCCCTCTGTTTCCCGAGTAAACAGAATATTTTTCCTTCGGGTCCTGGTTAAATAAGGGCATTCATTTGCTTGTCCAGTCCCCCTTCCCCCCCCTCCCCCTCTCGCGTAAAATACTGGGAACTCTCCCAACTGGGGGGTGGGTGGGAGAGTATGAGTGAGAATGAGTGAGTGGAGTCAGTGGGAGAGGATAAGGGACAGCAGGTGTAAGGTAACTGGAGGTTGATGTAACACTGATGATTATATAAATACTACACACACACACACACACACACACATATATATATATATATATATATATATATATATATATATATATATGTGTGTGTGTGTGTGTGTATACGACTGAGAGAGAGAGAGAGAGAACCAAACACACATCGGTCATACTCACAAGAAAAATAAATCCAACAATAAAATAAAAAAATTGCAAAAGCTCAAAAAAAAAAAAAAATTCATAATTAGCAAAAGCTTTTTTTTAAAAAATCCACGATTTGGAAACAAGCTGTATAAAAATCAGAATTTGAAAAATCTCAAATAAATAAATAAATAAATAAAAAATCAGAATTTGCAAAAGCTCTAAAAAAACCCACACAATTTGCAAAAGTAACAACAGTGCATGAAAGGTTTAAGCCCAGAGCTAATTATATCAATTACGGCAAGTACTGCAATTAACATAATCCTGGCGGGTGCTTTTACGAAGGTGACCTGCATTAAAAAAAAAAAAAAAAAAAAAAAAAAAAAAAAGCACTAGAGTAACAGGTTCCCCTTTGAAATGTTAACAGAAAAGCTGAAATCGGAATACATCATAGAAGAGGAAAAATACCCATGCAATAATAATTATATGTGTGTATTTATCTGTCTACTTAAATATCTGTGTAGTCGTGTTCAAAATAATAATAATAATAATAATAATAATAATAATAATAATATTTTCTTTCCATCATTGCTGAGTTTTGCTATTTAAACCCATAGCTGACCCTACCCCATCAGGGATAGGTACTCATTTTACAGCTGAGTAGACTGAGGAAATTATGGTAAAGATCCTTTCCCAAGAATCAACGCCGAGGAGAGCGGTCACCCATCCAACGACTGACCAGCCCCAATGTTGCTTAACTTGACTTAAGTCTATTGACGACCTAACCCACTCCTCCACGGCGCGCCACAATAATAATAATAATAATAATAACTATAAAGAAAAAGAACTGGCTCTCCCCAACAGAAGAGAAGAAACTGGAAAGGGAAATGTCACACGACAACGAATTACACGAAGACGAACTGAGAGACGATGCCACAGAGGACGACAGAGAGGATGAGGTATCAAACAACGACACACGAAGAAACACCGACGAAGTAACAGAGAGGACGGAATGGGTAGAAAAGATTCGACAATGGATGAGCCAGATACAGAGAGAACAAGATCCCCTCCATGAAAGCTACAACACCAAGAAATTAAGGGAGAAAACAAGTGAGGTCAATGAAATAATGGGCATAATACACACCACCAGTATCACAGAAAACAAATAACTTGACATATGCAGGAGCAAGATTAGTAGCAGAACTGATGGGGATTCGAACACCAACACCACCAGCACAACCAACCCAACAGAAACCAAAACAGCAACCTCCTTGGAAAAGGCGCCTGGAAAAGCAAATCATGGTGATGAGATCTGACTTGAGTAAACTGAAAGAGATGGCAGAAAAAAAGGCTAAGAAGCAAGAAACAAGGGGAGGAACTCACGAGAAATACAAGTACAAGAGAGGGGACTAAACAAACACAATAGAAGATGTAAAACAGAGGCTTAAGGCCAAAGCACATAAGATCCAACGGTACATGAACAGGAATAAGGGATACCAACAGAACAAACTATTCGGACCAACCAGAAAAGACTACAGCCAACTAAGAGGGGAAGACAACCACCCAAGAAATTCCTGAAGCCGAACCACGTAAGAGACTCTGGGAAAACATATGGAGCAATCCGGTATCACACAACAAACATGCAACATGGCTCCAGGAAGTCAAGGAAGAAGAAACAGGGAGAATAAACAAAGATTCACAGAGATCACGACAGACACAGTCAGACACCAACTAAAGAAAATGCCAAACTGGAAAGCCCCCAGGTCCCGATGAAGTCCATGGATACTGGCTCAAACTTCAAGGCCCTACACCCACGAATAGCAGAACAACTCCAGCATTGTATCTCAAATCACCAAGCACCCAAATGGATGACCACAGGAAGAACATCCTTAGTACAAAAAGACAAGAATAAGGGAAATAATAGCCAGTAACTACAGGCCTATCACCTGCCTACCAATAATGTGGAAGTTACTAACAGGTATCATCAGTGAAAGGCTATACAACTACCTAGAGGAGACAAAACACCATCCCCCACCAACAGAAAGGCTGCAGAAGGAAGTGTAGGGGCACAAAAGACCAGCTCCTGATAGACAAAATGGTAATGAAGAACAGTAGGAGAAGGAAAACCAACCTAAGCATGGCATGGATAGACTATAAGAAAGCCTTCGACATGATACCACACACATGGCTCATAGAATGCCTGAAAATATATGGGGCAGAGGAAAATACCATCAGCTTCCTCAAAAATACAATGCGCAACTGGAATACAATACTTACAAGCTCTGGAATAAGACTAGCAGAGGTTAATATCAGGAGAGGGATCTTCCAGGGCGACTCACTGTCCCCACTACTCTTCGTAGTAGCCATGATTCCCATGACAAAAGTACTACAGAAGATGGATGCCGGGTACCAACTCAAGAAAAGAGGCAACAGATCAACCATCTGATGTTCATGGACGACATCAAGCTGTATGGTAAGAGCATCAAGGAAATAGATACCCTAATCCGCGATACTGTAAGGAATTGTATCTGGGGACATCAAGATGGAGTTTGGTAATAGAAAAATGCGCCTTAGTCAACATACAAAAATAAGGCAAAGTAAACGAAAGAACTGAAGGGTATAAACGCTACCAGATGGGGAGCAAATCAAATCAACCCTAGTAGATGAGAACAGGCTAACAAATACCTGGAATAATTGGAATAGGTTGGGGATATAAAACACCAGAAAGATGAAGGGACACGTCAGGAAAGAATATTATGCAAGAGACTCAAGGCGATACTCAAGTCAAAAGTCATGCCCGGAAATCATGATAAAACAGCCATAAACCCACATTGGCAGTGCCAGTTAATCAAGATACAGCGCAGGAACTAGGAGTCGAATGGACGAAGGCAGACACTCCGCCTCCATAGATCAGAAAACTCAGGTGAAACATAATGACAATACACAAATCACTGCACCCAAGAGGCGAAATACAGGACAGACTTATACATTAAAACACGAAGGAAGAGGGAGAGGAACTACTAAGTATAGAAGAGGATTGCGTCAATCATGCGAAACCAGAGCCACTGGGGCAATATCTTGAAAACCAGTGAAGACCGAATGGCTAAAGAGTTGGCATTGGGAAGGACTAATAAAACAGTAGACCGAAGACCCCATAAATATACAGAGACATGAGAAAGACCAGAAAGAACAAGGAGGACTGGCACAACAAACCAATGCCACGGACAATACCATGGAGACAGACTCAAAGAACTAGCCAGCGATGGAAGATTGGCAATGGTCTAACAGAGGGGAGAGCTAAAGAAGGAAACTGAAGTAATGATAACAGCGGCAAACACGATCAGGCCCTAAGAACCCAGATATGTTCAAAAGTAAACGATAGACGGAAATCAACATCTCTGCCCATATGTAGGTAAGTGCCGAATACGAAAAATGAAACCATAAACCACATAAGCAAGTGAATGGCCCGGGCACTTGCACCAGAACCAGTACAATAAAGAAGGCATTGATTCAGTTGGCAAAAGCCCATCCACTGGATCCTTGTGCAATAAACATCAGCTTACCTTGCAGTAATAAGTGGTACCGAGCGCCAACCTGAACGGAGTGATAGAAAACGAATCAGGCAAAGATCCTCTGGAACTATGGTATCAAAGAACGGATAGGGCTGAATTACGGGTGCAAACAGAACCAAGACGTGAACGTTGATTTGACAAAGTCCAAGAAGAAAGTGATCACAGATCCATTTGATGTCGCAATACCATGGGACCCAGAGTTAGTTGAAGAAGAAAAGAGGGAAAAAATGGATTTAAGTATCAAGATCTAAAATAGAAAATAAGAAAGTAAGGAAGGTGTGGGGATATGGCCAGTTGGAAATCGTAGTACCTAATCATAGGGAGCACTAAGGCACGCTCCCAAGAATCCCCTGAAAAAGGAATCTAGAAAAACTAGATGGCATGAAAAAGAAGTAGCCCTCCAGGACTCCATGCAGAAGAGTGTGGGATCCTAGTAAACGGCACACATAGTAAGAAGAGTTGATTGGACTCCTAAGGATGGCAGGACGCAACCCGGAACCCCCACAACTATAAATACCACCCAGTTCGAATTGGAGGACTGTGATTGAGCAAAAAAAAAAAAAAAAAAAGAAAAAAAAAAAAATAATAATAATAATAAAATAATGGTGAAGATCATCAACACGTGTGTAAATATGTTAAACATAATACTAAATCAAACCGAAGTTTTATTAGAAGTATCTGCTAATTTTCTTTAATAATATAAATTAATCAATCTCAATCCATCATCATCATCATCATCATCATCATCATCATCATAATATTAATAAATCCTCAATACGTTTGGTTATCAGCTACTGATGACTTCAAGTTGATTAGTGATGATTTTTTTTTTTTTTTTTTTTTTGCAAACTTAGATTAGTTTTTTTTTTTATTTTTTCATTTTGATACACTAATAAATAGATTTGCAAAAGGTCCTTGTATTTCAAGCTGGCCTTATGCCAGCACGGTCTCTAGCTCTTGGGCAGCCCATAAATCATACCGGTCATACAAATATAAATATGTGGCATAGATGTAAAATGGTAACAAACCCTTAAAACAATTTACTAGAACAGAATACAGAATTTAAGCCAAAGGCCCAGCGCTGGGACCAATGAGGTCATGCATACCTAAATGGAAATTTGACCAGAAGGTAGGTTTGAAGGTTGGGAAAGGTAGTTATAACAGGGATCAAAACCTCAAAGAAGTTGCACTAAGAAACAATTGTTAAGAGGGTGGAAAGTCAAGATGGAAGAAACAGAATATGAAAGGAGGTACAGTAAAAGGAATGAAAATTGTCCAGCCTAGAGGGTTCGAATTAACCGCTGCCAAAGACCCTTCGTAGTAATGCCTACAGTGCACCAACGTGGGGTGCACTGATGGCACTACCGCCTCTACGGCGCATCTTAATAGTGTAAAACTGGACCCTCATAATATGTAAAATAAAATCTTTACCCAATTTTTAAGCGCTTAGCTTTTATAACTTAACATCTCTTAGCTACTTCCTTATGATTTAACTTATTCATCGAATTAACAGAAAAAAAAATTAAAAGTTTACATAACTGAAGCAACCAACAGAATGTACAGGCTCTCTTTTATTATTCATTACCGAAATTATTATTCTGAAAGGGCCCCCCCCCTTTTTGGCTAAAAAAAAAAAAAAAAAAAACTTACGCGGAAAAAGTACGGGAACAGCTACAATGATACGATGTAACATAATAAAAACCAGCACGTTTTATTTATTCATTTTTTATTTTATAACAGTAAACCACATAACCAGTCAAAAATACAAACCTAATTATACAGTCCATAAAGTCGAACGCGGTATGGATGTTTACTTACCCCTGACATGCTGGAAAAACACTTCTAACACAATAACAGTGTCCTTTTTTTTCTTCTTCTTTTTTAACTGAAGGAGACCCAAACGAACTGAATACAAATCATTTGCAGAACTAAAAGTTTATTTATTTATAATTTTTTTTAGGTAGAACCAAATCCCAATTTATTTATTTATAATATTTGTTTTAGGTAGAACCAGACATTATGAGCTCGACTCCTAAATGAGATATGAAGACAAAACCTAATGTTCCCTAAAACCTCCGAAAATAAATTTAGTTTTTTTTTTTTCATTAGTTTTATTTATCTTGCCTTTTACTGTACAGCTCTTTGATCTGTTCTTCTGTTCCACCCCTTTTACGATGCGAATGGAAGGTATAATGCCATTGCCTAAGATAAAAATAATAAGACTCCAATTCAGTTCGTTCATTTTCAGCCTGATCCAGGGCAAAGGAAGTAAGTAAGAAGACCATCGTCTTATCTTATATATATAGGCTGAAAATTATCAGAAAATTATCAGAATTTATCTACATTTCCTAATTATATTGTTACCAGTGTTACCTTTTATTTCTTGATTATACAGATCCACTGTAAAACTGTATAACATAATTTTACAAATTTACATTGGTTTTTAGCTTTATGTCTGATTAATACTTTCATAATTTTTCATGACCTTTTCTGATTAATTTTGTCTACATTCTCAACTTGCTGAACATGACCAAATTTACAATTTGTTGGGTGAACTTTTTCTTTTCTTCTCTCACCTTGTAAGAGCACACCAAAGGGGCCTTCGACTTGAAATTCAAGCTACCAAAGAATACGGAGTTCGGTGGAGAGAAGGATGCAACCACTGGGCTACGATTCCTACTCCAGGAAGACTTGTACTATATTGGATTGCCACCTCAACCTCGTGCATCTGATTTGTACCTAGGCCAGTTTCCTTACGACCGCCTCCCCGCCGATTGACAGTTGATAAGCCAATCACAGGGCTGGAAACTCTCAGTCTCCCTCGAGTGTTCACATATGCGGGATGTATGCTCCATCATCCCCTCACAAGAGGTGGTACATACATCCCGCCTATGTGAACTCTCGAGAGAGACTGAGAATTTCCAGCCCTGTGAATGGCCTATCAACAGCCAATCAGGAGCGTCGTAAGGGACTGGCCTAGACATCAGATGCAAGGTAGATGTGAATCTACTATAGGCGGAAGTATACAGGATTTCTTTACCTAAAAATACGGCCTCTAAATTAACTTATGTGAATAATCACATCGCCAGTGATTGAGACGGAAGTTCGGTGGTATAACTAGCCTAATCACCATGAGTAAACTGACCTTTCAGGAATGAATAGGCTTTGAATACCTGGCACTAACTACTAAGGCTGCCAAGATCGATCAACCCCAAACGGTGAACTCCACCGCCTAAGTTACCCCTAGGCAATCAGCCTCGAATAATTTGCTCTTGCGATAGAGATTTTTTTCTCGCTTCAATAGACTTCAAAACAAAAGGGGGGTTAAAACATTTCTTCTCTCTCTCACTCCTCTCTTCTCTCTCTCTAGGAACCTTTGGCTCTCTCCTCCTCTCTCTTCTCTCCTCTCCTTCTCCTCTCTTCCTCTCAGGAAAACTTTGGCCGCCTCTTCCTCACTCCTCTCTCTCTCTCTCTCAGGAAACTTTTGCTTTTGCTCATCTCGCTCTCTTCTCTCTCCGATCCTCTCTCATCTCTCCTCCTCTCTCTCTCTCTCTCGCTCTCAGGAAAAGTTTGGCTCTCTTCCTTCATTCTCTCTTCTCTCTCTCAGGAAACCTTTGGCTCTTCTCCTCTCTCTCTCTCTCTCAGGAAACTTTGGCCTCCTCTCTTCTTCTCTACATCTCTCCAGGAAACTTTGGCTAATGTCTGTCTGTACCTGTCTGTCAGGAAACTTTGGCTCTACCTCTCTCAGGAAATTTGGCTCTCTCTTTCTCAGGAAACTCTCTCTCTCTCTCTCTCTCTCCATCCAATCCCTTCATTACCTTTTAATTTCCCATCTCACAACTGGGTCGAATTCAATTTTCTTTTCAGTCATCTGCTCCCCTTTCTTTCCGATGCCTTCATCACAGTCTCTCTCTCAATTCCCAACCAATCTTGCTTTATTTTTGTTCCTTCAGGCCTGATTCCCCCTTTCCGTTTGGAGCCTGAGAGTGGCAAACGCCAGATAAGAGAGGAAGAAGAGAGAGAGAGAGAGGAGAGAGAGGAGATAGAAGAGAATTTCCTCGTTGGTATGGTTTCCAACAATTCATATCTACAAAAATAAAAAAATAAACACAAACATATTGTAGAATAGCATCCAGTAGATAGCAACCTTTACCCCGCGACCAAACATATATATACGATAATACCTAATATTAATATTATTTAATAGATATATATTTTATCTATGCCTATTATCATTATATATATAATTATATTATTAATATATTACTCTATTCATATATATATATTAATTTCGAGCTAAAACAAATGTCCCTTAAATATCTAATTGGTCCTTCTATCCTCGGAATCATTAACGATTTTTCGTATTTGTTATCCGTGAATAAGAATTTTTTTAGCCGAAAAGAGAAAATTTTTTGGGCTCACGAGCTCCAACAAATTTCAGGACGCACCAGTCATAATGAATATGGATAACTATATGCTTATGATATGATTATATGATTATGATAATGAATATGAGATATGATATCTTATATATTGAATAATAATGTATTATTTCAGATGTTTAACGTAACTTTTTTCATGTTTTTTAGTCCAACCTTTGTTGATTTTTATTGTTAACATTTAATATTTAGACATTTAGTATTTAGTAGGTATTTTAGTTTTTAAGGAAACTTTGTATTGTCTCTAATTACTAAAGTTAAGTTTTGAGTGTGGTTGAATTTTGCGCCATCCTCCCCCGCCCCTCGTTTTAAAATTTTTGAACTTAACCCATTTTAACACTCCCCCCCCGTTTCAAAAAAAAAAAATCGTTTTTTTGTTTACGGTTTGGGTTACGTGGAAAACTTGGAGCCCTCCCTCGTTGAAAGGAGGAGTGAGAAGTAGACAGAGCGAGTGTTGGTTTGGCAGACAGTTTCGGGCCTTTTCCTTCCAGAGGCTGTCCCCTTTTTGATCTGCAGCTGCCGCACCTATTATATTTTACCAACGTTTTTGGGAGTATTTTGAGCCGTCCTTCGCAGGTTCACATCTGGCCACCTGCGGTGTTGTGTACGCTGTACTTTTGAGTGCTGTCCTTCGCAGGTACGCTTCTGGCCACCTGCGGTGTTGCGTCCTGCTTGTATTGCAGGTGATTTGTGCCACCTGCGGACTTATCTCGCTGCCACCTCAGTGGAAGATTTTTCCAAAGGTGTTAGAAGCATTTGCTTTTCCAGACGCCTTGGAACTTATTGCAGCTGTGGGGGCCTTGATGCCCGTCAGAAGTCAAGTAGGGAGACAGATCCAGGTAAGCGTTCCTTTTTGTATGGTCGTGCAGGACTTCACGACTCCTCCTTCCTGGTGCTTCTGTACTCCCCTGTCAGCAGAGTTCTGAAATTATTTGGATCACGGCCTACTGTAAGGCAAGACCTTTATTATTAGTCCTGGATCACGGACTCCCCTTCAGAGTGTGAGGAGATATTTTTTTTTTTTATTATTATTTATATATATAGTTATATCATATAATGAACTGTGAGACAGTTGGAATTTGTTGCCCCTTTTGTTTGTTTTGTTCTTATGATGTTAACAGCCTCGTGGCTTTTATGTTTGTTCATATAATAAGTTTAGAATTATAAACATAGGTAGGAGGTTAAGTGTTTTCTCCCTGTTACTCTTTGCCTTCCTTCCCATCCTATTTAGTTTTAGGTATTGGTTATTTTATTCATTTTGATCTGCCAGTTATATTGTATATTTTGATGTATTTGCATTCATGTGTTTTTCTCTCTTATCTCTGTTTAGGGTTTGAGTTTTTAGTAGTTAGGAATCCCAAGGGATTATTTAAGGACTAGAGTTTGTCCCTTGGCAGTTACAAGGTTGACTTTTGACTTTATTTTTCTTTGTTAATAAATATTGTTGAGTTTTCCTGAGTGTTTTCGTCTCCATTGACCATTTTTGTTGGATACTCTGTAACAACACTGAGTGTACATCCTTTAGTGCAGACAAACCTGCACCACGGCCCAACAAGGGTCGTAACAATTGGCGACCGTGACAGGATTGATGTACTCAGGGGTATCTGGTATTTTGGTCTGTGGAGCAACACTTGGGTGATCTCCTCAATATTTATTTGTAGTATTGCCTTTCTCCCTGAGTTATTAATTTTTTGGCTAAGATGGAAGAGTTTAACTTTGACCCAGCTGAATTTTTGGGGTCTGCTGACTGCCTAAAGTTCTTGCCTGTTTTAAATAGGAAACATTTAGTTGCTTGTGGCACAGTGGTTGGGTTGTTCCGCTGAAGTCGGCGGGCACTAAGAGAGATATATTGGAGGCTGTGAAGGTAAGATTGCCCAGGATTTAGCTGAGGCCGAACATTTGGTGAGTGAAAGTGAAGTAGATGTGATGGTGAAGATAGTATTAATGATGATTTGGAAGAGGATAGGTTGAGCGTGAGAGCTGGTTTTGACTTTGTTCGAGGATCCTCCTCGTACAGGTATTATTTTATGAAGGTCCCTCGAATATACCTAAGGTTAATGTGTCTAATAACCCATTTTTGCCCCCCCTTAATTCTTTGCCAGTTGAACCCCTGGCTTCTGTTCATACTTCCGGTGAATCTAAGGAGGAGGTAGAATATAAATTAATTTGTAAACGAATTGAATTAAAGAAAATAGAATTTGAGGAGACGAGCGGGTAAGGCGTCACGAGTTAGAGATGGTGAAGTTGATATAGAGATGGCTATGTTACAGGGGGCCAATTTGGTCAGTTCCCCCCTAAAGGTATGTTCCAGGAACGGTTTAATTTAGGTGCAGCACTAAAATTGGTGCCAGTCTTTGATGAAAACAATGTCCCTGAATTTTTCAAAGCTTTGAGCGTGGTTGCCGCCCGGTTGTCTTGCCCTCTGAAATGTGGACTGTTTTAATAACAATGTAGGTGTGGGCAAGGCTATACGGGGTGTACAATGCCTTGGAGGAGGGAATTGCCAGGGACTATCATAAGGTCAAAGCGCTGGTTTTTTAAAATCCTATGATCTGGTTCCCGAGGCCTATCGCCTCAAATTAGGAATTATAATAAACATCCTTCACAGTCTTATGTAGAATTCGCTCGGGTCAAGGAGGAACAATTTGACGACTGGCTGAAGAGCCGACAAGTGGTGTCTTTTGCTGCGTTGCGTGAATTGTTGCTCCTTGAAGAGTTTCAAAAAGGCATGTAGCAAAGAGTGAGGGTCCATCTTGAGGAGGTCAAAGCTATGAAGTTGAGTAGTGCCGCTCAGTTGGCAGATGAATATGTGTTGACCCATCGCTCTGGCAATGGTAACTTTGGGTACAGGGTTTTAAATGATCCCTCTTCCCGTGCCCACAGTAGTGGAAGGAGGGGAGAACCACCTTCGTTGACTCCTAATATTCCTAAGATTAATAATGATAATTCCTTTTCAGATGGTAGGAATGTTGGTAGAGTCTCAGGAGGGTCTCCTCCCCCTCGTGTCTTTGTTAACAGAGGTACTGGACGTAAATAATCAAAGGTACAATATAATAATGGTAAACAGAGGTACTGGACGTAGAGTAACCTGTTTTTTGGTGTGACAAGCCAGGTCTTTCCAGAACCAGTGCAATGCCCGTAGACGATATCTTGAGAGAAACAGCCAAAATCCAGTTTCGTTAATTTCTGACAGGTCCAGTTCTTGTGATAATAAAGTGGAAAAATCTGTAGTTAGCAGTAAGGTAGATAATAGTAGTAGTGACACTTCTAATAAAAAACAGTTGTGACTCAATTTTGACAAATATGTATGGCCAGGTAAAATTGTTCTGGGATCTAAGATTATCAAAGTAAAGTTCTTGAGGGACACTGGTTCAGCTCGGTCTCTTGTGTTGAGGGATACCTTAAAAGGTTGTAAAGAGTATTCAGGGAATTATGTCGTTCTGGGAGGGTTCCCGAACACTGTTGTTTCTGCTCCGTTGGTGGATGTCAGGTTGTCTTTTCCTGGATGTGATAAGGTTACCGAGTTGGCCGTGGTTGATAGTCTCCCCATTCCTGGATTGACGGTATTTTGGGGCAATGATATGGTCAATAGTGAGGATCGGGAATTATTTCCCATATTGTCCATTAATGCATGTCCCATAGCTGTAACAACCCATGCCGCAGCAAGAGCTGCTGATCTACTTGATGTCGATGATGATTTAATGCTTAGTAGTTTAGAAGTAGATGTAGAAACCCGGCCCGGGTCAGTAGATAGTGGTAGTATAGTATTATTATTAATGATTGAAACCTGATTGGGACAGATTGGCTTTTATTGAAACCCAGAGAATTTGACTTTGAATTGGGAGACATTAATGATTTGACTAAACCTCGGTTTGGTATTACCAAGGGTCTACTTTACAGGTTTAGTCGTCCTTCGACAGATGATCTGAGCAAGACTTCTCAGATTGCACAAATTGTGGTTCCGTCCCAGTTCCGTGAATCGGTAATGAATCTTGCTCACAACAATTTTCTTTCAGGCCATTTTGGGGTATGGAAAACTTTCCGAAAATTACCAAGGTATTTTTTTGGTGCCTGGGATGAAATCTTCTGTGAAGCATTATGTGAAGGAATGTGAGGTATGTCAGGTTATGGAAAACCAAATCAAATAATTCCCAAAGCTCCTTTACATCCTATCCCTGCCATTGGTGAACCATTCTCGGAATTGGTGATAGATGTCGTTGGTCCTTTACCTAAAACCAAGTCTGGTTATGTTTATTTATTAACTATTATGGATGGTGATAGATGTCGTTGGTCCTTTACCTAAAAACCAAGTCTGGTTTAGTTTATTTATTAGCTATTATGGATAGAGCCTCTAGATTTCCCGAAGCATTCCCTATGAGACGTATTACATCTAAAGTTGTTTTTGAAAAATTAATGGATTTCTTTTCCAGGTATGGTCTTCCTCGTGTTATTCAGACAGATTGTGGTACAAATTTCACGAGTAAGGTATTTAGAGGTAAATGTGCTGAACTGGCCATTCAGCACATTACCAGCGTACCTTATCACCCGGAGATCAAGGAGTGGTGGAGAGGTTTTCACCAGACCCTTAAATCCATTTTGAAAAACATTGTTACAAACAAGGTAGTGAGTGGGATAAAGCACTTCCCTTTGCCCTCTTTGCTCTTAGGAATCATCCAAATTCTTCCACTGGTATTCGGTCATAAAGTTCGTGGTCCTCTAGAAATTTTTAGCGAAGTGCTACAGTCCGGTCGAGGGGAGAGGTTAAGTTGGAGAATTTGTAGAGGATTTTGAAAAAGAGGTTGTTCAGTGCTTGGAATTTTTGCACGGGAAAAATCTGAGTTATTCGCAAGCTGTGATGAAGATAATTTTGACAGAAAAGCTAAAGTCGTTCTTTTGAACTGGAGAATTGGTTTTGGTTTTGAGTATGGACCCAGACAATTTTCTTGAACCAAGGTATAAGGGTCCCTGGAAGGTATTGAGGAAGTTGTCCGAGGTCAATTATGAAATTGAAGCTCCAGGCTCAAGTAGAAAGTGTAGCATTTATCATATAAACAGATTGAAGCCATATCATTGTAAAAGTGTTGATCCTTTAGCAATTGTGTATGAACCGATATCGGTAGTAGTAGATGTTCCTCCTGAAGAATCTGATGACTTAATGTATCAAGTTCCTTCCGATGCTTTGTTTGAAAATTTGCAAAATTTAGGAATCTTGCAGGAAGGTTTGGAACATTTGGATGTTAATCAAAGAAAAGATGTTACTTAATTTAATTTTATTCCTTTACAGATTTATTTCAGGATTCTCCAGGTAGTAAGAACTAATCTTCTTCAGCATGATGTTGATGTGGGAAGTGCTCCTCCTGTTAAGCAAAGTCCTTATCGGTTGAATCCCGTGAAAAGGGATATAGTCAGTAAGAAGATTGAGTATATGTTGGAGCACGACCTCATTCAGCCTTCTGTTAGTCCCTGGAGTTCTCCTATAGTTCTTGTTAAAAAGGCAGACGGTAAGTTTCGCATGTGTGTGGACTATAGGAAAGTAAACGTCCTACAAAGAATGATTCTTTTCCTTGCCTCGTATTGATGATTGCCTCGACCAGATAGGATCTGCCAATTTTATTACAAAGTTGGATTTACTGAAAGGCTATTGGCAGGTTCCATTGTCTGATCGAGCCCGTGAAATCTCTGCATTTGTCACTCCCTTTGGTTTGTATGAATGCAAGGTTATGCCATTCGGGATGAAAAATGCAGCATGCACTTTTCAGAGACTGATGAATAGGGTTATTTGTGGTTTAGAAGGAACAGAGATTTATATTGATGATTTGGTAGTATATAGTAATGACTGGCATACGCATTTGGTAAGGTTGCGTAAAGTATTTGAGGCTACTAGGTCTGCTGGTTTGGTTATAAATTTAGCCAAGTGTGAATTTGGTAAGACTAAGGTTTGTTATTTGGGTCACGAGGTTGGTTTGGGTCAGGTGGCTCCGAAACAAGCTAACCTCGAGGCTATTATTAATTTGAAAAGCCCAAGTAATGTCAGAGAGTGAGAAGGGTTCTAGGTATGATTAGCTATTACAGAAAGTACGTTAGAAAATTTCTCAGACCTTGCTCATCCTCTTACAAAACTCCTAGAAAAGGGTCAGAAATTCTTTTGGTCGCAGCAGTGTGAGGAAGCTTTTAATAAGCTTAAATCTGTGTTGTTGACTAACCCATTTTAATTTCCCCAGATTTTCAAAGACCATTTATCATTGCCTGTGGATGCCAGTGATGTAGGAATTGGTGGTGTTCTCTTTCAAAGGAATGAGGAAGGTGAAGTTCACCCAGTATCTTATTTCAGTCGTAAGTTATTGGCGGCAGAAAGAAGATGCTCAACAATTGAAAAAGAAGCCCTTGCTTTGGTCCGCACCCTTATGCACTTTAAAACCCCCTATGTAACTAATTTTTCTTTTCCCATAGAGGTCTGGACTGATCATAACCCACTGGTTTTTTATTGAACGGATGAAAGGGAGCCAACCGAGGATCTTGCGCTGGGCTCCTCTTTTCTTCAAGAATTTAAATTGGTGATAAAGCACATTAAGGGTTCTGAAAATAAGATTCCTGATGCCCTTTCCCGAAAATTGATTAGTTTGCCTTTCTCTCTCGTACGTCACCCTGCTCTTTCTCCAATAGGTTATATGAAAAAATTATTTTTTGAATATAGTATGTTTCATCAATGTTCCGCTGCAAGTTTTATAGGTTTGAATTTAGTAGGTTTATTGTTAATACCTGTTTTATTTTTATTATACGGTTTGGCGACTGCCAGTTGTTGAGGTTTGTATGAAGTTTATACACTCTTAATATTTTTATGATTTATTGCCCTATGGTTTTCCTAGCCAATTATTGATTTGTCAACAATATACTTTGGACTTTGAATTGATGATTATATATAATGACTTTTTGGACTATATTGTTCGTGTATTGTAGGTTAAGGTGTAGGCCTGTGTGTGCCTGTAAGTTTATTTAGGTAAAGTTAAGTAGGTTGGTTTCCTTAGACTTGGGGATTTGTGACTTTTATGATCCTGTTTAAACTATGGGTATTGTTATGTCATGTCTGTCCTTTGCCATGCCTTGTCTTTGGGTTCAGAGTATGGTATTATCACTTGATCTTTAAAATAATGGTAAGCTATATAAAGCTTTTGGTTTGCATTCCCCAATGGTATTTTCTGTTGATGTAATATAATTTGGTTTCAGATTTGTTGCTCTATTGTATGTTTGCCTGTTGTAGATTGTCTTTATTCTTTCCTTACAGGTTTGTTATAAGTACTACGTTTATAGTACTACGTTTATAAAAAAAAAAAAATTTTTTCTGGCTTAAATTTTTTTTTTCTTCGGGGAGGAAGGTATCAGATGTTAACGTAATTTTTCAGTTTTTAGTCAACCTTGTGATTTTGTTAACATTTAATATTAAGACATTTAGTATTTAAGTATTTATTTTTAAGGAAATTTGTATTGTATATATTACAAAAGTTAAGTTTTAGTGTGGTGATTTTGCGCCTCCTCCCCGCTCGTTAAAATTTTTGAATTACCCTTTTAACACTCGTATCTTTTTGTTTACGTTTGGGTACGTGACTGGAGCCCTCGGTGAAGGAGGTGAGAAGAGACAGAGCGAGTGTTTGGGCAGACAGTTCGGGCTTTCTTCAGAGGCTGTCCCCTTTTTGATCTGCAGCTGCCGCACCTATTATATTTTACCAACGTTTTTGGGAGTATTTTGAGCCGTCCTTCGCAGGTTCACATCTGGCCACCTGCGGTGTTGTGTACGCTGTACTTTTGAGTGCTGTCCTTCGCAGGTACGCTTCTGGCCACCTGCGGTGTTGCGTCCTGCTTGTATTGCAGGTGATTTGTGCCACCTGCGGACTTATCTCGCTGCCACCTCAGTGGAAGATTTTTCCAAAGGTGTTAGAAGCATTTGCTTTTCCAGGACGCCTTGGAACTTATTGCAGCTGTGGGGGCCTTGATGCCCGTCAGAAGTCAAGTAGGGAGACAGATCCCAGGTAAGCGTTCCTTTTTGTATGGTCGTGCAGGACTTCACGACTCCTCCTTCCTGGTGCTTCTGTACTCCCTGTCAGCAGAGTTCTGAAATTATTTGGATCACGGCCTACTGTAAGGCAAGACCTTTATTATTAGTCCTGGATCACGGACTCCCCTTCAGAGGTGTGAGGATATATTTTTTTTTTTTGTTATTATTATTTATATATATAGTTATATCATATAATGAACTGTTGAGACAGTTGGAATTTGTTGCCCCTTTTGTTTGTTTTGTTCTTATGATGTTAACAGCCTCGTGGCTTTTATGTTTGTTCATATAATAAGTTTAGAATTATAAACATAGGTAGGAGGTTAAGTGTTTTCTCCCTGTTACTCTTTGCCTTCCTTCCCATCCTATTTAGTTTCAGGTATTGGTTATTTTATTCATTTTGATCTGGCCAGTTATATTGTATATTTTGATGTATTTGCATTCATGTGTTTCTCTCTTTATCTCTGTTTAGGGTTTAGTTTTTAGTAGTTAGGAATCCCAAGGGATTATTTAAGGACTAGAGTTTGTCCTTGGCAGTTACAAGGTTGACTTTGACTTTATTTTTCTTTGTTAATAAATATTGTTGAGTTTTCCTGAGCGTTTTCGTCTCCATTGACCATTTTTGTTGGATACTCTGTAACAACACTGAGTGTACATCCTTTAGTGCAGACAAACCTGCACCACGGCCCAACAAGGGTCGTAACAATATATATATATATAATATTTGTGTGATTGAATGGATGTTGACCTGATATATATCTCGGGAATGAGTGCAATCTGGTGTAACCTGGCAGATTAACTTGACAGACACGTCAAGAAATCTTCAACTATGATCTCTAGCTTCTCCCGTAATTTGTTCATCTCGAAAAAGGGGTACCTAATGACCCTGTGTGCCAATTTTCAACAACTTCGATTCACTCGTCTTTGTTGACATATCCCACTAAATCCCAGAGATACGGGAGAGACCAAGAACGTCTTGCAATTCTGTTGGTGTTGAAAAAAATTCTTCTGCAACAGAGTGCAAAATATTCACGAGAAATAGAAGGGAGGAAAAATGCCTTAACTTGCAATGAATGCTTGATCAAAATCCTTTTTCACAAAATATGTAAGGAAATAAAAAAAATTTTCTTTACGCCTTGACACCGAGATAGGCATATTATGTAAGAACTAAGCCAGTAAAGTGTTGCATGAGGCCGTTTTCATCAAACGTGGTGATAAACCATTCTTCTGAAACGAAGAGAACTGAATTATTCAGGAAACACAGAAAACGACAGAGAATTCTAAATTCCAGATTGAATGCCAAGAAGGAAAGAATATACGCAGAGAGCTGCGACTGTACAAAGTCCCGGAAGTGAATCCAAATTGGAAACATTAAAATGGGTTATCTGATGAATGGAAAACCTTTGATATGACTGTCACGGATGAGAGATGAATGGAAGGCCACTTTATACAAACAGGCGGAAGTCCTACGATCAGCTTTTAAAAGAACATAACCAACTTCCTTGATGTTGGCAGCCAGTAAACGCTCAGAGAAATGCTGCTATTGACCTATTTACTTCCAGATTTCCAGATACAAAACACTGATAACTCTGATGGGTTTAATTCCAAAGTTACGAAACCTTACTGCAAAATTAGATAAAATTTGCGCACACGAAACTGATAAAACAGAATTTACTCTAAATACTGCCTCAAACAATATTAAACAAAAAATAACGTCTTTCTTCCTATGAAAAGAATAAAAAAAAAACTGTTCAAAATGGAAATAAAATTGATCCCCGAACCAAACTCAAAATCAGACGATCATACCGGAAGCGAGTTGAGGTCACAGCATTAAGCCCACAGATATACAACTGACGAAAAAATTATTCATGGCTTCTTTCAATGTGGGTTTCTCTCTCTCTCTCTCTCTCTCTCTCTCTCTCTCTCTCTCTCTCTCTCTGGGAACTTTGGCTCTCTCTCTCTCTCTCTCTCTCTCTCTTTCAAACCCGTCCCCACTACTATTCTCTTTGGAGATAGATCCCATTCTTTTTCCTTTCTTCTCTTCTTTCATCATTTTTCTTTTCGGGGCTGAACTACACAGGAGCTTCGGGCTACCCATCCCCCATTCCTCCCGTCCCCTCCCCTCCCTTCCGCATTAAAATTCATAGTCGTCAGAAGGGGGGATCTATTAAACATCGACTACCTGGTCACATCCCAAATGCATGGAGTCGGTCAGAGCGCTATTTATATTGTATGTCATCTTAATTTCATTCCGTCCTGACCAAGTTTAGACTATCGATACTCCAATATGTTCTGGTATGTTAAACTGCTTTTTGCCAGTAATTTACCCTATATAACTAATGCAAGTCCCTTAAAGACACGATAAAAACAATAACTTGCTTTGTTCAAAAAACAAATCAAAAGAGGTAGGGGACAAAATACTTCTGACACATTTTCTTTCTTGGATTCTGAAATTGGAAAACCATAAAAACAAAATATACTGCGATTACGAATAAAACCTATGAAGAAGTAATCCCCCACTTGTTTACAGCTGTTCCCGGCCAAAAGTATACTTCAGAGATAAGAATCTTGCAGTTATCTTTACTCATAATCTGCAGCAGATAGTTAAGGAGAAAAAAAAAAAATCACGAAAACTGTCAAGCTCAGTGAATGAAACTTACGATATTTTGTGACAGTGTGACATCTCAACAGTGGGAATGCTGATGCAAGCAGTATTCATAGCGGTACTAATTGAATTGCATATAGAATTTAGGCCAAAGTTCAAGCACTGGGACCTATAAAGTCATTCAGCTCTGAAACAGAAATTGACGGTAAAAAGTTTGAAATGTGTAAAAGGAGGAAAACCTCAACACAGTTGCACTATGAAGCAAGTGTTAGGAGAGGGTCGAGGAAAGTAAGACGGAAAAGAGAGAATATGAAAGGAGGTACAGTAATAGGAACGAAAGGGGTTGCAGCTATGGGCCGAAGGCACGCTGTATAGAACCTTAAGTAATGCCAACAGTGCACCGCATGAGATGCACTGATGGCGCTATCCCCCCCCCCCCCCCCTTACAGGATTTGAGGAACTAGTGGACATGCATTGTTAAAAAAAAACATAATTATAGTTGGTCAAACACAATACCTTTCAGAGATTGCCTAAGTCTTCATAGCCATTAATTTCATATCTTTTATACTATAAAATTACACAATAAGCCTTGCAACATTAACATCCATTATAGATGAAACCGGAAAAATCCACTGAACACTAAAGAATTTTGACCTACTAACGAAGGAAAACTTGTTAAGTTGAAGGCCACACATTAACATTGCAAAACACACTGAACATTTTTTTGCTTTAACATTTAGTACCCAGCTTGCAATGTTGATTCCACACGAAGGAAAAATAATCTGCCACATCATAACATTGAAAAACACTCGGGTCATGTTTTGCTTCAATACAGTCTCAATCTTCCACCGCAAATCCCCCACTGAGGAAAAATAACCAATGCATAAAAAAATTTAAAAATCTGACTTACTGACACACTTCCGCGTATTGCTCACTAATTACTTCTTATTTCTTTCTTCCCTTCGGATTTCCTGTCGAACTTTCATTGCCTCTGGAAAGGTGGACTGGGAGGCAAATGAAGGAGTTACAAGGATTAGGATGTCTCAAAAACTTGTTAGTACATCTTGAGAGGAGACATCGTGCGCTCACTTATCTCTAGGAGTAGGATTTACTGTTCATTCACGGTGTCCTAATGATTTTTTCTAGCTTCATTTTAAACTCTTCCACATGCTGTTTGCCAGGTGTAAAAATCAACAAAACCACGTCCTTGCCAAGCTATCCACGTTACTGATCGTTTTCAATACAAAATCTGAATTTTCTAAAAACACTATACTTTAAAGATATACGTAATTAAAGATATACTTAGAGAATAGTTTGTTTGTTTGTTTGTATGGTGATTTTACGTTGCATGGAACCAGTGGTTATTCAGCAACGGGACCAACGGCTTTACGTGACTTCCGAACCACGTCTAGAGTGAACTTTTATCACCAGAAATACACATCTCTAACTCCTCAATGGAATGCCCGAGAATCGAACTCGCGACCACCGAGGTGGCAGGCCGAGACTATACCGATCACGCCACTGAAGCCCTTACTTAGAGAATATTAACGTAGCCATTCCAAAATAGAGGGGAAAAGATGAACTCATAAAAAAACGGGGATTAGGGAGTAATCTCTCAATATTTACGGAGCACCATTACTGACTTTATCGCTATATATTTCACCGGTGCTGCCAGTACGGAAAATAATAGGCCTCCCAGGAACTTTTGTTGCCCATTAGAAAAAGCCATCTTTCAGAGTGGGCCCCCCCCCAACAGGGGGGGGGGGAAAAAAAAAAGGGGGGGAAAGGGGCAATATACCGTAAACGGACTTCAACCATTTTGTAACGAATATTTAATTATGTATTTAACCTCTGCACGAAATATGTTCAATATAATAATAATAATAAAATAAATAATAATAATTAATAATAATAATAATAATAATATAATAACTCAAAGAAACCTCATAATCACATGGAGTTAATAAAATAAAATGGAAAAGTAAATCCACAGTAATATGTCTGATCGGTTATTTAAAATACAAAGCAGAGAGCTTTCGAAGACCTGCACGGGCTTCCTTGTCAAGGAGGACCGTGCAGGGTCTTCGAAAGCTCTCTGCTTTGTATTTTAAATAACACGATCAGACATATTACTTGTGGATTACTTTTCCAATAATAATATAATAATAATAAGAAGAAGAAGAGGAAAACGGGATATACCGTGAACGGAATCCACAACAATTTTATAACAAGTATTTTATTATATATCTAACCTCTGCACGAAACATGTTGAATAATAATAATAATAATAAAATAATAATAATAATAATAATTAATAATAATAATAATATAAAAGGTTTAACATGATGGGGCAAGTGTCAAAATACTGAAAAGAGTTAAGAGACGCATAAAATAAAAATAAAAGGCTTTAAATGTGAAACAGAAAAAAAAACAGGTTTAACATGATAAGCCAAGAATTAGTAAGCGACTTAGAAAATCTTCAACATTAAAAAGCATTTTACTGAGAAAAAGCTACAATTCTAAAAAAAAAAAAATAATTACAAAAAATAACCAATATAAAAGACTGAGTATTGAGAAAAAAGAGTTAAAAAATAATTTCACATGAAATGCCAGGTATCAATAATATAAGAAAAGAACTGAAAGACATATTTTCAGCATTAAAAAGTATACTACTGAAAAAAAATACAAAAAAGGGGACCATAAAATCTGGAATATAATTAAAACTACGCATAAAATTTTGGAAACATTAAAAAAGGCATTTTATTAAAAAAAAAAATGCAAAAGAGGGAGCACAAAATCTGTAATATAATTACAATGGCATGAAATCTTAAAACATTAAAAAGGCATTTTTACTAAAAAAAAAAAAAAAAAAATAGGGAGCATAAAATCTGTAATATAATTACAATACCCATAAACTCTTAGAACAGTAAAAAGACATTTTACGAATAAAAGAAAAAGAAGAAGAAGAAGAAGAAGAAGAAAAAGAAGAAAACGGAACATAAATTCTGAAACAGGAAAACGGGTAAAGCCCCGTCAGCGCAAAAAAAAAAAAAAAAAAAAAAAAGAAAAGGCGACGTTAAGGACTCATAAAAGACGCTCGACTTTCTATTTCAAGTTTGACGTAAACGGACTTCAACCATTTTGTAACGAATATTTAATTATGTATTTAACCTCTGCACGAAATATGTTCAATATAAAAATAATAATAATAATAATAATAATAATAATAATAATAATAATAATAATAATAAGAAGAAGAAGAAGAAGAAGAAGAGAAGAAGAAAAAAAGGGATATACCGTGAACGGAATCCACAACAATTTTATAACAAGTATTTTATTATATATCTAACCTCTGCACGAAAACATGTTGAATAATAATAATAATAATTAATAATAATAATAATAATAATAATAATAATAATAATAATAATAATAATAATAATATAAAAGGTTTAACATGATGGGACAAGTGTCAAAATACTGAAAAGAGTTAAGAGACGCATAAAATAAAAATAAAAGGCTTTAAATGTGAAACAGAAAAAAAAACAGGTTTAACATGATAAGCCAAGAATTAGTAAGCGACTTAGAAAATCTTCAACATTAAAAAAAGCAGTTTTTACTGAGAAAAAGCTACAATTCTAAAAAAAAATAATTAAAAAAATAACCAATATAAAAAGACTGAGTATTGAAGAAGTTAAAAAATAATTTCACATGAAATGCCAGGTATCAATAATATAGAAAAGAACTGAAAGAACATATTTTCAGCATTAAAAAAGTATACTACTGAAAAAAATACAAAAAAGGGGACCATAAAATCTGGAATATAATTAAAATAATTAAAAAGGCATTTTATTAAAAAAAAAATGCAAAAGAGGGAGCAGAAAATCTGTAATATAATTACAATGGGCATGAAATCTTAAAACATTAAAAAGGCATTTACTAAAAAAAAAAAAAAAAAAAAAAAAAAAAAAAAAAAAAGGGAGCATAAAATCTGTAATATAATACAAACCCATAAACTCTTAAAACAGTAAAAAGACCATTTTACGAATAAAAGAAAAAGAAGAAGAAGAAGAAGAAGAAAAAGAAGAAAACGGAACATAAATTCTGAAACAGAAAAACGGGGTGTCAGCCGTCAGCGAAAAAAAAAAAAAAAAAAAAAAGAAGGCGACGTTAAGGACTCATAAAAGACGCTCGACTTTCTATTTCAAGTTTGACGTAAACTGCGGCCCCCCTACCCCCCCATCCCCATCCCCCCTCCCACTCCCCTCAACCCCATAACCCCAACAAACCTCTCTCTAAGAGATGCAAACCATTCGGGCACAATGGTGCCGATAAATTCACTGGAGGAGGATGGCAGGCAGAGCGTCTCCCGTCTCCAGTTCAGGAGGCTTTTTCTCTTAAGAGGCACTGGAGAGATTCTAGAACAAAGCCGGACCGAACTGTTTACAATTAGGCTACGTCCTGTAATTTACCTATAAGAAAGAGGAAGAAGAAGAAGAAGAAAAAGAGGATCCACATACGATAAATGAGAGATCTGAGGGCAACTGAGGGTTATAAGGTTGAAACTGAGTCTATGGAGATACTTGTCCTATAAAGAGGGAGAGGGAAGTCTGATCCAAATACGATAAATGGAAGATCTGAGGGGTAATCGAGCTTTGTAAGCTTGAAACCGAGTCTATAGTGATAGTACTTGTCAGAGAGAGAGAGAGAGAGAGAGAGAGAGAGAGAGAGATTTTGCATCATGAATGACTTCATCCCTGTGGAGTGCAGATTACTATGTCCAGGGCCTTCCGTTCTGATGAAGTTCCGATAAAAACTATCGTTATTTATAATTCTCTCTCTCTCTCTCTCTCTCTCTCTCTCTCTCTCTCTCTCTCTCTCTCTCTGTAGCACGAATCACAACGGCTCACTAGCAAAGTACAAAATTCACAACAGACAGAGTCAAAGAGGGGGAGGCAATTTGCAATGTAGGAAACACATAGGAAAACAACATATGATGATAAAGAGAGAGAGAGAGAGAGAGAGAGAGAGTTAGTTAGTTTTTCCAGATTCCCATTATCATCCCTCACTGTATAAGAGGATTACACAGCAATTCTTTTGAGGCTAATGCCTTACTCGTTTTTTCCCTTCTCTTTCTCTTTCCATTTGGCCTGTGAGCATTTAAAATATAGAAAAATAACAGCAGCTCTAAGAACAGTTTAAAAACACACTTTCAGATAATATTTATCGGACACGATAAGAAACCCAGAAACACCAGTTACAATATATGGAAATCATAGCTTCAGTGAAAATGGACAAAATCTGGAGAAAAACCACAAAGGTGGGGCATATGTCCAGAGAGAGAGAGAGAGAGAGAGAGAGAGAGAGAGAGAGAGAGAGAGACGACATGATAATGGAATGAGTCTTTCCATCTTCCTTTCAGAGAGAGAGAGAGATCCACTCTACAAGAACTTTCTGGCGTAAGTACACGCACACAAAAGAATCCTGTAAGTTTGAAGAGGCTCTCAAGAGAAGCTTCCGAAGGGAAAGCAAAAACCAAAATCCCTAAAAAAAAAAAAAAAAAAATAATAATCATAAAAACACGTAATACTTCATTTTCCCCCTGCTAATAAAAGTGTCATGTTAGAACAAGAAAATCTATATGCAAATATATATATATATATATATATATATATATATATATACATATATATATATATATATATATATATATATATATATATATATATATATATATATATATATATATATATATATATATATATATATAGTGTATAGCACAAAACATGCTCCAAGACGACCTAGGCATTGCCAAGGCAATTCAGGAAAATCTGACAGTGAGGAAAGCCCAAGAATAACGGGAAAAATACACATGCAATAAAAACCTCCTCGCTTTAGAAAGAGCTAAAACCGCGCATTCATAATTCAGGAAAACCCAATACGAAAAGAGAGAGAGAGAGAGAGAGAGAGAGAGAGAGAAGGGGATATATAAGAGCACTTGAATAAACTTTCAGCTTGGATGGGGTCTGAGAAAAAGAGTTACACGTGTAGTAGTAACATCCCCTCGACGCTTCGACAGAGAGAGAGAGAGAGAGAGAGAGAGAGAGAGAGAAATGAATCACACAGCAGCCAACGAACCGAGACAAATCCCAAATATTCAAGAAATACGTTCCGCATAAAAAACACATATCACACACATCTTTCCAACTGGAGGATCTATTTCCAATACCCGCACTTGCCAGTTTTTATTTCCTCTCTCTCTCTCTCTCTCTCTCTCTCTCTCTCTCTCTCTCTCTCTCTCTCTCCTCCAGTGGCTGGTAAAACATTACCGCTGTCAATAAGAGAAGTCACTTAGCTTTTTAAAAATCATGTTTTACCTGCTGCGGGTTTTTGTGAGAGAGAGAGAGAGAGAGAGAGAGAGAGAGAGAGAGTAAGCATCTCTCCAATGACAAGAATTATCATAGCAAGAGAGGAAAAGAGAGAGGAGAAGAAGGAGAAGAAGGAGACAGAAGAAAGAGAGAGAGAGGAAAAGGAGAAAGAGAGAGAGAAAGGAAGATGAGAAATTTCCCGGAGGTTTTTTTTGGGTCACAACTTGAACCAACCACCACTTAGTTAGGAAGGCACACCACAAACAAACACGCGCCCTTACACACACATACGCACACACACACAGAGGCACTTCCCCATTCCCTTTGTGAGTCCCGAGGGGCATCCACTCCACTCTGACCCTCCTCCTCCTCCTTCCCTGTGGTCTTCCAAGATTGGCCCAAGCAGCCAGCTGACATCTCTGGAAGTGGCTTTTCGAGTTCTCTCTATCATTAACCGAACTTGGCTTGCTTCTACACACACACACACACACACACTCACAAGCGAGAGCTTTCAGGTTAGGGAGAGGGGAGGGGCTAAACTAGGAGCCCTGACATCAAAAGATTGGTATGCATTCAAATGTATTATGTTACGAGTGTGTGTTTGTGTGTGTATATATACACGTATATATTCTCTCTCTCTCTCTATCTCGAACTTTAAAACTGACAAGAAAGAAGGATAAAAAAACATATAATTTTACTTGTTGACCTGTCAACTATCTTTTTCATTAAGACATGGTATGAATTAAAAATGAAGAAAGACCCCATATCTTCCCTGTGATTGCTCTCTCTCTCTCTCTCTCTCTCTCTCACTAAATATCTGCTCTTCTGGGTACAAAAAGAACGTAAAATGATACAGAAGCGTACAAGAGGTACAATTCTCTCTCTCTCTCTCTCTCTCTCTCTCTCTCTCTCTCTCTCTCAACACCTGATCTTCAAGGTACAAATGGACAACCAAATACCATTTCATAGCATAGCGTTTTGCCAAAGATGAATTTCAAAACGTCAAAAAACAAAAAAATAAAAAATAAAAATTTTGCTTTTGCGAAAAATGAATTTCAAAACGTCAAAAAATAAAAAAATACAAAAATAAAATAATTAAGTGAAAATAAAAAAAGAAAACAAAAACAAGAGAAGGAGAAGAGTAGTAGTAGCATAACCGAACACAAACGAAATGACCATCCATAATTCTGTAACTAGCAATCTAATAGAAAAAAAAAACTTACATAAGCGATGGTCAGTGTTTATATATACCGAAATGAGGAAAATGCGGCAACTCGGACCAAAGAGTTGCCAAGTCCCCTGCAAGAAGGCCATAAAGGCTGCGACAAGATTGCTTTCAATATCGGATATTTCATTACTTGAGAAATTTACGGCACGAGGCTTCTTATGGTCTTAATCAAGCACATGCAGGGCTACAACACTCTTTTGTGTGTGTGTGAAGATGCAAGCATGCAAGTGCGTAAGGCTACACACACAAACATACACACACACGTACATATATGTGTAAATTATATAGATATATATATATATATATATATATATATCGAGCTACAATGTCCTTTAATATCTAATTCGCTCTACCTCGGAATTAATATATTTTCATATATGCTTAACCGAAGGGGAATTTTTTCTCGATAATAGATTTGCCCTGGACCAGGGCGCGAACCTATGGATCCTTTCAAACCCAGGAACGTCAGTGAAGCTTTTCCTACTACACACCGCGAGAGGTTAAGCTTCACTGACGTTCCTGGGTTTGAAAGGATCCTAGGTTCGCGCCCTGGTCCAGGCAAATCTATTATCGAGAAAAATTCCCCTTCGGTTAAGCATATATGAAAAAATATTAATTCCGAGGTAGAGCGAAAATTAGAATATTAAATAAAGGACATTAATTGTAGCTCGATATATGTATATGAATCACGGAAATGTGATATGACTTATAGAATTGGCTACGTGCTGTCAAAAGCACTACAAACACTACCGGAGTCGAGGTGGGTTGATGTTGTCTCCAAACCAACTAATTACCTGCGCGCGAACAAAGGTATATGAGGGTGAGAGGGCGACTGAACTTTTTAACCTCTCGCGGTGGTGTAGTAGGAAAAGCTTCACTGACGTTCCTGGGTTTGAAAGGATCCATAGGTTCGCGCCCTGGTCCAGGCAATCTATTATCGAGAAAAAATTCCCCTTCGGTTAAGCATATATTAAAAATATTAATTCCGAGGTAGAGCGAATTAGATATAAAGGACATTGTAGCTCGATATATGTATATGAATCACGGAAATGTGATATGCTTATAGATTGGCTACGTGCTGTCAAAAGCACTACAAACACTACCGGAGTCGAGGTGGGTTGATGTTGTCTCCAAACCAACTAATTACCTGCGCGCGAAAGGTATATGAGGGTGAGAGGCGACATGAACTTTTAACCTCTCGCGGTGGTGTAGTAGGAAAAAGCTTCACTGACGTTCCTGGTTTGAAAGGATCCATAGGTTCGCGCCCTGGTCCAGGCAAATCTATTATCGAGAAAAAATTCCCCTTCGGTTTAAGCATATATGAAATATATTAATTCCGAGGTAGAGCGAATTAGATATTAAAGGACATTGTAGCTCGATATATGTATATGAATCACGAAAATGTGATATGACTTATAGATTTTCTATGTGCTGTCAAAAGCACTACAAACACTACCGAGTCGAGGTGGGTTGATGTTGTCTCCAAACCAACTAATTACCTGCGCGCGAAAGGTATATGAGGGTGAGAGGCGACATGAACTTTTAACCTCTCGCGGTGGTGTAGTAGGAAAAGCTTCACTGACGTTCCTGGGTTTGTTTGGATCCATAGGTTCGCGCCGCTGGTCCAGGCAAATCTATTATCGAGAAAAAATTCCCCTTCGGTTAAGCATATATGAAAATATATTAATTCCAAGGTAGAGCTGAATTAGATATTAAAAGGACATTGTAGCTCGATATATGTATATGAATCACGGAAATGTGATATGACTTATATATATATATAATATATATATATATATATATATATTGTATATATATATATATACATACTGTGTATAAATAAGCAAATAAATAAATATATTACACATATATATGTGTATATATAAGGTGTATGTGTAATAATATATATATATATATATATATATATATATATATATATATATATATATATATATATATATATATATATATATATATATATATATATATATATATATATATGTGTGGTGTGTGTGTATAAATATATATATATATACATATATATCAGTCAGAAAACTGCATCTAAAACGAATTCAGCGGAACCTTCCTAAAACCTGTTTAAACCCAAACCTTAGCACACACATAATTAATAGCTCCCCATTTCTAAGCCCAACACATTTTCTGTTGCTTTTTTTCTTTGGGTAAATCTTTGACATTTGCAACTGTCCAAATGTATTCCATCACTTGATGCAGAAACATGTACTCCACATTTTCCCTAAGTGACTGTTACCATTTTCCTTCAATATCAACTCTTACCCGGAATATCTCTATATATCTGACACCTGTCTCGAAGATTTCTTAACGAAAATATTTCGGCAGTTTATATATGCAAATGTATGGAACCATTCAAAAGGGTAATAATATATAAGAGCTGATTATTATCCACCTCTCAGTTTAGGATGGCATAGTCATTCACTATACCGCGACCTATGAGAGTGTAAATATAAATTAAGGAAGAGCATTTAAAAGAAACTTAATCAGACTTCTCAACAACATCACACCAACACTTACTGCCCATCTTCAAAGAATAAAGCACTGTGGGAATTATGCTTTTTACTGTGCTTTTTAAAATTATCTTCTAAGGTGAAGTTCGACTCGTGAATTAGCTGGAGATTCTTGTGAACTATTCAACTGAGGGCCAGACCTTAGCTTACAGACCATACAGCTCGTTCGGGTTGCCCCCAGGTCCCTCAGTGTGAGGCATCTCTAATGTCTACCAGCGAAATGCTAATGCAGTTTTCGGTATATTTTGCATCTTCCAATCTTGGATGGTCTGGGATGTAGCTTAGATATTTGTCAAGAAGGAAAAGAAGAGGCTATCTACAGACACGCCTATTAAAATCAAGATTAAAAAAATAGCATCAAAGAAATAAGTGAATTCCACAGCCAGACATCAAAGGAAGAGAATAAAACAATGCCTCTACTTCGAAACACAAGAAATCACCTTTCATCTAAAGGGAGAAATAATTTTCTGCCCGATACAAACAGCAAGAACATCTACTTATGCCTAGGAGGTCGTGGCATCACGGTCTCCCCATGATAAGACGGCCCGGGGCCTGTTCAGACATAATGGAAGAGGTCCCTTTACTGCTGACTCGACAAATCAAGTAGCATCTCTTTTTCCATCTCCCTTCTCTCTCTCCTTCTTCCTTCCTTGCTTCGTCTCCCGTCCCATCTGGTAGTTGGGGGAGGTTGGGGGAGGCGAGGAGAGGGAGGATAGGATCCTCTCTCCCACCTTCTCAAAGTGGCCCCCAACCTCTGATCTAAACACTATTCAACTTCCCCTTTAATTCCTCGAGGGTGAAAAAGCCAAGAGAGGAGAAAAGAAATGTTTAAGGTGGCAGGGTATGAGAGAATCAACATATGTTGGGAGGAGGAGCGAAAAGTGATTCCCGAGGACCCCATCCGTCCCCCCCGCCCACCAACCACCAAAAATTTTTCAAAAATAGTTTTAAAGAAAAGAGGAGGAGGGGGGATGATTTTGGTATGGGAATCTTTTAAAGAGCGATTCAGACTCCGCACACAAAAGGAAATGGCTTAAAAAAACACACACACACACACTCTGAAGGCTAACTATTTTCGGAAGACGCCCTTTGAAACGTTATTTATAGGCTGACAAAAATAAATTCTATAAAGAAAAAATTTATAAATCTGGAAATGCATACGATCTTCGGCTGCCAGCCAATAAAAGGTCACTTGAACAAAAGATATAAGGCGGATTTTCCATTTCGAATAATGCTGAGATAGCCAAAGAAACTCACTTCTTTCTTCTGCTACTTTTGACGACGGTGAACGATTTTACATTTGGTGAAATTCTCACGACCTTGTGTCATTCTACAGGCAGGTCTGCCGTTTCCTTGAAGGGGCAGGGTCATTCTATGGCCATGACCTTTCTCCCCTTTTCATTTGTCTCCTGGGCATGACCTTGACCTTCGACTTTCGCGTGCAAAGGACATAAGTGGTCAAGAGCAGAGAATACCGATTACTGTATTCACTCGATTGCTCAATGTAGCAATTTGAGAAGACTACTGTTTATAGAGAAATATGTCCATTGGAAACCCAACCATACCTTATCTAATATTTATTAAAACATAATATCTATAAAATGAAAAGGACAGCCTGGAATATCTAAACATCTATACTGTCAACAAAAAATATAAAACAGAAAAGACAGAATATGACCTTATATCAAGATATACATAATTCGGAAAGACAGAGAATGACCTGGTATGACCTATATAATGAAAATGACCTATAGGCTATAAATAAAGTACCAGCAACATCAGAAAAGAATGGAAACAGATGACCTAAACCGTCTGAAACGGTTACATCTAAAAAGACATGTAATATCTGAGAGTACATAAAACGTCCCAAAATACTTCAAACAACAGACCCTACCATTTTAAATTGGAAGTCTATTATGGTTTACCTGCTTCCAAGTGTCTGGGATTCTCCTCACAAACCGAGAAAATTTTTAATATTTTTATTTTCAAACAGAAACGGCCATTTAAAAAAAGAAAAAAAAACTTCCAAGCAGTGTATTTTTCCTATTTAATTATGCAACATCAAAATTATTTTAAAGGGAAAGTTACGAAATTAGTTTTCTTTCCATAAGTGCAATACACGCAAAACCTAAACAAGTGCTGAAATATACTTTATTAGGTCTTAATTGACGAATGTTATTGATATACATACATACAAACATATATATAAATATATATATATATATATAATTATGATATATATATATAATCCTACCTCTTATGCTAAAAGGCATAACACACACAAATCATAGAAATAAAATTCTTCGCAAAGAAT
>NC_087210.1:81700767-81703267 GCF_015104395.2 Macrobrachium nipponense | reverse complement strand
AATCTTTTAGAATCTGCCATAACACAACTTACTTCCCATTGTAATTCTAATATTAGTCGTGGCCTGTTTCAATTAGACCCTTATATTTGTAACATGTTTAAGAATGACCTCAAAGATATAATTACAGACTTAAATACAAATTAGTTGCCTTAGAGATATTTTCTTTGTATATGTATGTTTAATATTTTTGTTTTGTGGAATAAGTTTTTTGTTTTACCAAAGATCTGAATTTGTCAGCTGTCGCCCGTATAATACTTTGAATGTCTTGTCCCTGTGTCTGAGCAGTTGGACTTAATCTTTTTGTTCTTAAATTGTACCCATGTTTATGCTTGTTTGGAAAGGTTACTCATTCTCCAGGTGTGTTGGATTCTAGTTACTAATCTCCTTATAATCCCTATCTGTGACTTATACGACCTTTCCTGCATTCTCAATTTTCTCATGTAAGTCAGTTTGTCTCCTAAGTAAAGGATGTTGAGTCGAAAGGTCTTGCAGAAACTCCGTTGTTTATCTTTCCTTCGTGGCTTATACCTTTATTTATGGATTTATCACGTTCCAAAGTTTCGTGATTCAGTTATACTTACATACATATATATATATATATATTATATTATATATATATATATTTATATATATATATATATATATATATACATATTTCCCGTTATCGATCTCTGATAACCCAACAATAAAGGAAGAAATAACTTATCTTGAGAAAATACCAAAGTACGATGAGCACTACAACACCATCGTGATAAAAACAAAAAGACGATTACGCAAAACTGAACGAAACAAAATTAAAATATACTTCAAAATAATTCTTTTGTAAAGAATAAAACTGTTTTCCTATGAACAACGGCCAAATACGCTCAGTCGCAATTAAATGAACCTCCACTTTCCGAGCTTAAAAAAAAAAAATAAATAAAAATAAAGGAGTAACAGCTTCATCACAGAATTTTACTGAAAGATTCAGAAATTACAGATGGTAATACCATCTCGTTTTGCACGAAAACTGGCCAGCCATTTTCTGAAAAGGGGGGCTATTTACGTTGCCTCCCCCAACAAAAAAAAGTTAAAACCAGTAAAAGAAGTAAGGAAAATACACTTTTGAGTAGTATTATACATCGCTTAATGAAGGTTATGAGGAACAGGGAATTCGAATTGGAGAATATGCAACTCTGTATTTACTCACATCCTCTCTCTCTCTCTCTCTCTCTCTCTCTCTCTCTCTCTCTCCTCTCTTCTCTCTCCTCTCTCTCTCTCATTCTCTCTAGTAAGATACAGCAATAGCCAATGTAAATTTTATATTATTATTATTATTATTATTATTTCTCTCTCTCTCTCTCTCTTAGTAAGGTACAGAATAGCCAATGAAAATATTAGAAATAAAGCTTATTTATCATATTATTACTCTCTCTCTTAGTAAGATACAGAATAGCCAATGTAAATACTGGAAATGAAGATTATTCATTATTATTATTATTTTTATTCTCTCTCTACTAGTAAGATACAGAATAGCCA
The DNA here is from genome assembly GCF_015104395.2 of Macrobrachium nipponense. Classification (NCBI taxonomy): domain Eukaryota; kingdom Metazoa; phylum Arthropoda; class Malacostraca; order Decapoda; family Palaemonidae; genus Macrobrachium; species Macrobrachium nipponense. The sequence continues at coordinate 81,701,749 of NC_087210.1, read as the reverse complement.
ATGTAAATACTGGAAATAAAGATTATTATTATTATTATTATTTTTATTCTCTCTCTACTAGTAAGATACAGAATAGCCAATGTAAATACTGGAAATAAAGATTATTATCATTATCATTATTATTATTACCTCTCTCTCTCTCTCTTAGTAAGATACAGAATAGCCAATCTAAATATTGGAAATAAAGATTATTATTATTATTACATTACTCTCTCTCTCTCTATCTCTCTTATTCAGCAAAAAATAAAGATCTGACTGATATCTCCTATATCATCCACTTACATGTAAAGCACAATATAATAAAAACTCTGTCCTTACTCTCAGTGTTTTCTCCTTTCTCTCTCTCTCTCTCTCTCTCTCTCTCATCTTTCTCTCTGCAGCAGCAGCAGCATTATCGACGCCAAGATGGCCAGCACTGGCACCACCTATCACAGATTGCCCTCTTTTACATCCATCCCCCCCCACATAGCCCCCCTCCCTCCCCCTCTCCTTCCCCTCCCTCACTCCCTCTCCCACCTAGTCCAACCTCACCGCAATTCCACAGAAAGAGGGGAAGAAAGGAGAAAAAAATGCCATAGGCGACATCTCTGTTATCGAGGAGACAAGAGGGGAAGGAGGTAAAAATGGAGAGAGAGAGAGAGAGAGAGATTAGGGTTTAAGAGGAGGGGAGAGAGTAGGAAAAAACTGAAAGCAAGTTCTTATTTGAGAAAAAAAGGGCGATGACGCAGGAGAGAGAGAGAGAAGAGGATGAGAGAGAGAGAGAGAGAGAGAGATATTTGTAAGAAAAACTGAAGCAAAGCATTAGAAGTTGATGACGCAGGAGAGAGAGAGGTTGTTTATTTATTTGTAAGGAAAACTGAAGCCAATCATTAGAAGTCAATGACGCAGCAGAGAGAGAGAGAGAGAGAGAGAGAGAGAGAGAGAGAGAGAGAGAGAGAGAGAGAGAGAGCTAAAATCTTGAGCAAACAAAGTAATGTCAGCC
>NC_087210.1:81683267-81693267 GCF_015104395.2 Macrobrachium nipponense | reverse complement strand
CCGACAATATTAAAAAAAACTTGTCTGGACGCTATCGTAACTTATGAAGTTTTGCATATTCTCCACTCATTCTTTCCTCATCTAAAGTTAGTCATAAGTCAGATTTTTTTTCTACTGTTCAACGCCTCTAATTTGGTTGACAGCACCGAGTCAGAGGAAAACATCGCGCTCTCCCATTCATAACGGCAACTACTCCGCCGAAGTTTGAATTGTCCGTCTTATAACCGTCACTAGTTTGTCTGGTTTGGGCCACACTCGCAGAAGACGGAGACGCTTGTAGACGGATAGCCGTGTGCACGCACGCGCGACGCGCCGCGCCGGATTCGGTGGGGCCTTAGCCTTACACCTTACCTTACCTTACAGACCTACAGTTCGTTCGGGTTGCCCCAGTCCCTCAGTGTGAGGCGCCTCTAATGTCTACCAGAGAGTTGCTAGTACATCTTCCATATATTTTGCATCTTCCAATCTTGGATGGTCTGGGATGCAGTTTAGATATTTGTCGAGCTTATTCTTAAACATATCTACGCTCACTCCTGATATATTCCTCAGATGAGCTGGCAACGCATTGAATAGACGCTGCATTATCGATGCTGGTGCGTAGTGGATTAATGTCCTGTGTGCTTTCCTTATTTTTTCCTGGTATAGTTTTGGGCACTATTAATCTACTACCTCTGCTTGCTCTTTCTGATATTTTTAGTTCCATGATATTTTTCTGTTATTCCTTTTTATCTGTTTTCCATGCCTGAATTATCATGTAGCGTTCTCTTCTCCTTTCTAGACTATATAATTTTAAGGATTGTAGTCTTTCCCAGTAGTCTAGGTCCTTAACTTCTTCTATTCTAGCTGTAAAGGCCTTTGTACACTCTCTATTTGTGCAATATCCTTTTGATAGTGTGGGTACCATATCATATTGCAATATTCAAGTGGACTACGAACATATGTTTTATAAAGCATAATCATGTGTTCAGCTTTTCTTGTTTTGAGTGCCGTCACAACATTCCATTTTTTTGCTTTACATTTTGCCAACAGAGTGGCTATTTGATCATTGCATAACATGTTCCTATTCATCATCACACCAAGGTCTTTAACTGCTTCCTTATTTGTGATTGTCTCATTATTAGGTCCCCTATATGCATATAGCTTTCCTTCTCTGTCCTCCATAATTTATTGATTCAAATTTATCAGTTAAATACCATCCTATTTACCTCTGCCCAATCATATCTTTGTTAAGGTCTCTTTGTAGAGCGTTCCTATCTTCATCACAAGTAATTCTCTACTTATTCTTGTGTCATCAGCGAAACTACTCACTACCGAATCCTTAACATTCCTGTCTATGTCTTCAATCATAATAACAAACAATATTGCAGCTAGCACCGTACCTTGTGGCACACCGGATATTACCTTGGTTTCATCCGATTTCTCATCGTTTGCAATAACTATCGTGTTTTCTGTTGTGTAAAATTCTTTTAACCATCTTCCTACTTTATCTACGATATTGTGTTTTTCTAATTTTCTTTGCTAATATATTATGGTCTACTTTGTCAAAAGCTTTTGCAAAGTCTAGATAAACCACATCTGTTTCATTTCCGCTTTTTCATATTTTTGAATATGTTCTCACGGTGGACTAAACAGTTGGGTTTGTGTACTTTTTCCGGGTACGAAACCGGTTGTTGTCCTATATTAAACAAATTATTTTTTATTAAATGTTTCATAATATTTTTCTTCATTACCCTTTCATTACACTTTCATATATGTGATGTTAGACTCAGGCCTATAATTACTTGCCTCTAGTCTTGATCCACTTTTGAAAGTAGGGGTGATATATCTAATTTGTGCTCATCATAAATCTTGCCTGTATTCTACACTTTGTCTTAATAATATTGCAAGTGGCTTTGCGATAGAATGAACTACTTTCTTTAACAAAAATAGCATACCATCCGGCAGCGCAGCTCCATAATTTCCTAATTGGCCCTGCATATCAGCTCATTTTTTAATTTCATTATTCCTGCACAGTATCAGCTTCATTAATTTCTATTCAGCTAAATATTTTCACTATTTTTTTTTTCGTCCCTTACTTTCTATATCATTATCTTCATTATCTATTCTAGGGGTGAATTCTCTCTTATATCGTTCTGCCAGTATGTTGCAAATTTCCCTTTTTTTTCATTCGTTAATCTCCCTTCAATTCTCAGAGGGCCTATTTCTATATTCTTCTTTTATTCATCTTCTTCGCATATGAGTATAATAGTTGGGTTTTTGCTTGATATTTAATAGGGTTTTTTCTTCCAAGTCCAAGTTTGTTTTTCATTTTCTTTTGATTGTATAATCTTTTGTTCTGCATTTTCTATCTTACTTTTTAGTTCTATAACTTTCCATGCATTTTTTTCTTTTGCAAGACCTTTTTTCCACTTTCTGATTTTCTGGAACAAGATCCTTCTGTCTCTTGGTATGCATGAATGATGTTTACTTTTCTTCTTCGGTATATATTTATCCACTATTTTCTCCAATATTTTATATAATATCTCCGTATTTACCCTTATGTCATCACTTACAAAAATGTTATCCCAATCTTTGTTTAATTCTTCATTAATTTCTGACCGTTTTATTTTATATTTTTACTGTAGAAGTTGTATTTTCCATATCCTTCCCACTTTTTCATTTCTTGCTTATCTCTATTTTCACTTGCTTTGGAATGAACTGTTTAATTCTATGACATTATGGTCTGAAATACTCGCATTATAAACTATTATTTCTTTAACATAATTCATCTCGTTCACAAATACTAGGTCTAAAGTATTTTCCTTTCTTGTTGGCAGGTGATTTATTTGTTGATTGTTGTATTCTAGTAGCATATCTAATAGCTTTTCAAATTGCCTCTTATCTTCTGCACTACTATTTACTCTCTTTTTTATATGTATAAGTACAACCACAATCTCCTATTCGTTCTTTTCCATTCTACGAAAGGAAAGTTGAGAGAGAGAGAGAGAGAGAGAGAGAGAATTAACAAATAAAAGGCATATTACCACATTCAAGGAGAGAGAGAGAAATAAAAAGCAGATTACAACATTCAAACAGAGAGAGAGAGAGAGAGAGAGAGAGAGAGAGAGGGGCAAGCTGCCTTTGATAAACCTTCACCAAAAGACATGAGATAAAAAAAGAAAGAAAAAATCTCTCTTAAAACGGGCATATTCTGACGTAGCTGTTTTGTCCCTTTCATGTCTGAAAATATCTTAATGGCATGCTGACGGGATGGCGAACCACCTCCGAGACAGAAAAGGAAAGATAACTACACATCTCTTCTTTTATCTCTTTTTTAATCTCTTCCTCGCCCTATGACGACGCGCTGTTTCTGATGTCTGAGAGAGAGACTGATATCAAAAGCTGAAACCTAAGTCTTGGTCCGTTCTCCTTCTCACTCTTACGGTTCAGGTTGAACTTCAGATTCAAGCCAGTGAAACAAACCTATTCATAATTTTTTTTAACTCCTTACCTGATGGCAAAGACCTTTCTGATTTCTCCCAAAAATCTTCGGGTTCACCTTGGAATTTCAGTCCAGTCCCTTGATCTTTATCTTAAAATTTGGATCATGACACCCCACGGATTTATCCCTATTTAGTGTGTGGTCTTCTCATCACCTTCGTTTTTCAGGATTTTGATTTGTTTGTAAGGTGCTTTTACGTTGCATGGAACCAGTGGTTATTCAGCAACGGGACCAACGGCTTTACGTGACTTCCGAACCACGTCGGGAGTGAACTTCTTTCACTCCTCAATGGAATGGCCGAGAATCGAACTCGCGACCACAGAGGTGGGACGCCAACACCATACCAACCACGCCACTGAGGCGCTGGTTTTTTTTTTCAGGATTAGCATCTACTGGATTACCTCTAGATATAGTTTCTAACATTTGTTAAATTATCTTTAGAATTGGATCCTTTCGTGTCAAGGGAGTGATGGACAAATATTCCGGCTGTTTGTGATGGCCATTTAACGGGAGGAGATTTTTTTCTTCTTTTTTTTCTTGGAAGATGTCATGGAGGAGAGAACCACAATGGGATGAGAGCTTTAATACAATTAAGGGTAAACCAAATTTTAATTCATAGACGGAAGGAGGCTGGGAAAAGATGAATTACGAACTCAGATAAAACAAACTAATATAAAAATTATAAGAGATCTCTAAGACGTACTAAGACGACAGACTTATAAATAAGAAATAAAAAATCAGAATTTAAAATTTCATCAAACAGATGATTCTTAACAGTGAGCAACCCATAAAAATGCAAAATATTGTATTTAATGCACAGCAAAGAAATGATAATAAATGATTATACAGTGATCCGTGAAATTAACTGAAAACGTATATAATTGAAACCTCACAACATGGTGTTTCTACTTACGTCAACGTATGTGCAAACAGATTACACAATCATTATTAAAGGAAAGTGAATTAAATCTTAATAATACCCCATAACCGTACCATGGCTACTAGAACCAGAATCGCATAAACGAGATAAATACAACAGCCACAAACAAGGGTCATAATTTGTCAGCGTAAGGGTCCCTATACACATCCAAACATGGACATCATCGTAAGGCAAAGTTGTTTTTTTTTTGACTGAGCTGGCCTTATGCCAGCACGGGCTCTTGCTCATAGAAGTAAAAAGGGAACCAAGATCAGCATCAGCAGAAGCCCTTAGGGGGGATTATGATGAGAAATCCAATAAGCAACCTTTCTGAGGATTAAAATTAAAAGGAGGGGGGGGAGGGGGTGGAGGGGCAAGGCCTCTCACATTCCCCCCCTTTTGTACTTTCAACTCGGCCATTACCATAATGAGAGAGAGAGAGAGAGAGAGAGAGAGAGGATGTTGTTACCAGTTCTTTTGTTTTCCATTTGGAATCTTGCGTCGAGAATAAGTGGTTGGGATGCTGCATGAGAGAGAGAGAGAGAGAGAGAGAGAGAGAGAGAGAGAGAGAGAGAGAATATTGAAAGAGGAAGAAGGGGGGATGTTGAATGAGGAAGAAGGAAGAGTAAGAGGTTAGATGCTGAAAGAGGAAGATCGGGGAGGGGGAAAGAGAGGGGTTATGAAAGAGAAGAGGGGTTATGGAATGAGGAAGATGGTGGAGAGAGAGAGAGAGAGAGAGAGAAAGAGAGAGAGAGAGAGAGAGAGAACGAAAGGGAAGGGAGGAGAGGGCGGGGGGGAAGGGAGCCTGATGAAGAGATAGCATGGCGCCAAGCTCCAAAACTCGAGACACCCATCTTTTTTTTTTCTTTCTTTCTTTTCATTTTTTCATTCCCTTCTTTTCTGTCTTTTAATATCCGGGAAATTTTGGGGAGGTCCTTCCATATTAGTCGGAACGGCGTCTTCGGAGCATCTTATGCAAAAGATGGACGATTTTTCTTGCTCGCCCAGTTGTTATCTCCCGAAGGATGGACGTAGGATATTTCGGCTGTTTGGAATGGCCAGTTAGTGGGGGAGAGAATTTGGCTTTCATTTTTTAATATTATAACTTGGACGACGCCATGGGAAAGAGAAACTCAATGGGAGAGAAGTTGAATATGATGTTGGTAAAGCTAAATTATAATTCATAGACGGAAGGAGGCTGCGAAAGCATGAAAATATGAGGAAGAGACGCTAAAAAAAAAAAAAGCTACAAAATATATTGGCAGAGATAAGAGGAGGTCTCCAAGATGCGCTATGATGTCCGGAAATATATCTTTAAATTATTTACATAGTATTCCTAACAGTTAAAATAAATAAATAAAAATTCATGGATTACAAAAATGCAAAACAGCGGTGACCTTCAAGTCTTCGTTCAAAAGTCGAATCCAGGGCCAATTCCCTCTACCTAAAGAATAAGCATTGTGGAGGTTCCTCGTCTTGTCACCGATTACATATCCTAAGAGGACGCAACATTTGTTGATACTTGTATATAATTAAAACAAAATAATAAAAGTGCATGTTTGCCAACGAACATATTTTAAGGAATGTCTCTCTACCATAGAAACTACATTGCACTGCACTGGGTTCTTTGAACGCTGAAACAATGGCAACAGCTCTATACAATGCCACTCCTTGATCATTGCTGATCTTCAGCGGGCTTCCAAAATTAGATCGCTCCATTCTGCAGCGGATCCTTCCTTTCGGGGAAACGGTTCTATTTCTGAAGGTGGAAAATCGACCTTTGTGTGTGTGTGTGTGTGTGTTTTTTTTTTTTTTTTTTCTCCAATTCCCCCCCTGTCCCCCCCCCCCCTCCCAATAGAATGCCTCACCGACCTTCCAAGCTGTAATTCCAGTCTTTCCCGCACCGCTCAAAATTAATCTCATGTCCCTGGAATTGAATTTTAAAAATGTTTCCAATCCCTTTCTCACCTCCATCAAGGGATCAAGGGGCCCTTTCATACGGTAGCACCAGTTTAACTTGTAAATCTCCTTTTCCCTCGTAGGCATTCCTGACCTTTGACATTCCGAGTCGAGTTTAACATATAAATAAAAGCGTTCTATCCACGTCTGTAGTCCTGTGATGACCTGAGAGCATTTCTGACAAGCCTCTCAAAACATCCTGGCAAAGTGATGCAGCCATTAACGGAATTCATCTCCGAACAAATAATGACAATGAATATATCTTACAACTTTTGCACGAATGAAGTTCTGTAAGAGTTTTTACCTAGTTGCCATTTATACATCACAGTGAAACGTTACACCAGTAATTACTAAGTAATAAAGGGAAAATTCAGCAGCAACAGCAAGAACGCACCATCAAAACATCCTAACCAACAATAACCAGTCTAAGCTGCGACCCACGACTGTCGACAAACATACACTTCCTGGGTCAAAAGAGGCTCGCTGGAGTTTAGGGAACTAGTCCATCAAGTCTCTCCTCGTCAGGTTCGAGGACCGAAACGCTGGTCATTCAGTTTGAGAGTCGAATGCCCTACCAATGCGCTGAGAGAGAGAGAGAGAGAGAGAGAGAGAGAGAGAGAGAGAGAGAGAGAGAGAGAATGCTAAATGCACGGCCAATTTTGAGCATTTTACGTCCATGAAAGTTGAGGGCCTCAAATCCACTTCGACAGAAGTTATACTCGGCTTCGGTGTGCAGGATTTTTGGGAGCATTTTCACGAATGAAAACTAATTAAGCTTCTTCTTTAAACTTGAGAGAGAGAGAGAGAGAGAGAGAGAGAGAGAGAGAGAGAGAGAGATACAACACAAAATTTGAAGAGATACAGTAGCATAAAGCTGTAATGCAAGCCATAAAACAAATTCAAATTCTATCCTTCTTATTGCAAACGACAATCACTTTCAACCTCCATAAATAGCAACCAGGGTGTGTTTTCCTCCACATTTCATTGGATGCATTTCAAAGAGAAGAAGAAGAGGAAGAAGAAAGAGAAATATAATCTCTGCGGACTATTCCGAGCCCAAAACAGACTGGGGCATTAACCAGGAGCATTTGTGTGTTAACCTTTGCAGCAGCAATGCAACTCCGCCAGAACTTGTGGATCATTAACCTGAAATCATCGCCCCGCCAGGAGCCAATCAATGGATGGAATGCCTGTGGTTTAGCGGGGGGGCTCGACACCACCTTCTGGGGTAAACGCCACCCCCCGCCCCTATCCCTACCTAAGGGTCGGGAATGGGAGCCCTAACCAGTGTCAGACAGGGGGAACCACGTTGGTGGCAGGGTTGGGGACATACCAGATGACTAGGTAGGGGAGGGTGGGGTCTAGGACACCCTAGGGATTTCAGTGGGTGTTGGAGGGATGGGATGAGTGCCGGGGAAGGGGGAGGGGAGAGGGGAATGAGTGGGTTTGGAGCCGGGATTGCCAATAAGGTCAAATCAGCTCATTTCATTCCATGGGTTCAGCAGCGTTCTCTCGATGGTTTCGTTGGTTCTTTTAACTACGGTTTATTTTTTAGTTTCCTGCATTGATTTGCCTTCGACATGGAGGCTTTTACTTATAGTGGTTGTGGGTTGCCGAAGGAAGGTGGAATCATGTGGTTCTTAAATAATATATATTATTACTTACAAACATATTTAACAACAAATATCGTTTAATGAAATTCGCTACACCTTGGGAATATAATTCACACCCGAGAGGTATCTTATTTCATGAGTTAAACTGGGCTTCAGGTTTTTAAATACAACGACTGACTTCTGACACTTAATACATATTGTATATGCATGCATATATAATTATATATATATATATATATATGTGTATAACCATACACATACGCATATATACATACTAATATAAGTGATACTGCAGGATATATATATATACATATATAAAGCCCGATCTCCTAGAATAAAAGAAAAAAATTAGCTGACCGCTACTGAAAAATTACTAAACAGGTAAAACTACAACTCACGAATCAAAACACTCGATAAACCGAAAGATAAAATAAAAGAAAAAATAAGTATCCTTCTTCGTACCAGCGAGATCCTTTTGAGGCTATTAAGCATTTAAGGAAATTCTTGTACCCAAAGGATGAAAGGAACTCCGAGGAAAAAAAAAATTAAAAAAAATGGCAGGATGAATATTCCAGCTGCTGTTTCGAGCAAGCCACTTGGTGCTCTGGTTTTTCTTTCTCTATTTTTTTTATTTTTCTTTATTTTTCACTTATCATCTTCTAAAGAACAGGACGAGGAAAGGAGCTTGGTACTGGAATTTTCCTGAACCTTTATTTTATTTTCCGTGGACGAGAGAGAGAGAGAGAGAGAGAGAGAGAGAGAGAGAGAGAGAGAGAGAGAGATTTTTAGATTCAGTCTTTAGGACACTTCGACAAACTGGCACAAGTGATGAAAGGAGAAGGTTGTGTGGATTTACGAGGCCTTGATGATACCTTTTTTCAAGTTGATTTGTCAAAATATTTTTCGTTAATCTGTCAAAATATTTTATGTTTATTTGTCAAAGTATTTTACGTTAATCTGTCACAATATTTCACGTTGATTTGGCCAAATATTCTATATTACTAGTCAAAATATTTTAAGCTGATTTGTAAAAAATTCCAAGTAGATTTGCCCAAACATTTCACGATGATTTGTCAAGATATTTTATGTTGATTTTTCAAAATATTTTATGTTGATTTTTCAAAATACTTTATGCTGATTTGCCAAAATATCCTAGGGTCATTTGTCAAAATATTTCATGATGATTTGTCAAAATATTTCACGCTTATTTGTCAAAATATTTCACGCTTATTTGTCAAAATATTTCACGCCGATTTGTCAAAATATTTGACAGCAATTAATGCTTTGTTTCCTCCATCCCGGAAGAGACTTCATTGCAGCTTAGTAATGAATAAAAATGTGCATATGAAAGTACAAGGAGTTAAATCAAGTAAAAGTAATCCCGGAAAAATAGAAAGAAATGGAAAACGAGTTGAATCGATAGAGGACTGAAATGGACATACGAAACTTTTTATTTTTAGTTTTTTTAATCATCGATTTATCTGATAGCTCATCAGTATGAACATTTTCATAAGATGTTTTCATGAATATACATACATAGTACATACACCTCTCTCTCTCTTTATATATATATATATATATATATATACATGTATGATGTGTATTTGTGCAAGAGTGAATTAACAGTCACACACACACACACAACCAGAGAACATAAAACATCACCACCCACCGAAGGCCACACGCGCCTTGGGCGCCCCCCCCCCCCAAAAAAAAAAACCAAAAAAAAAAAAGGAACCACAAAACACCCCCCACACAAAAAAATAAAGAAAATAGGAAACGGGGAAAAATAAAAAACTGAAAATTGAGAGTAAATATTTCACGAGGAAAGAGCAACGGTTCCTCTTCTCCTCCAAATTGAAAATCCCTTTGAGGCCATTAGGCATTTACGAGAGAATCTTGCGCTGAAGAAAAAAAAACTGGGGAAAAAGCTAAGAAGAGGAGGAGGAGGAGGAGGAGGAGGTGGTAGCAACTGACTTGAATTTTCCTGACAGTCGTGTTTTGTTTATTTCTTCCTCTTATTCATTC
>NC_087210.1:81675190-81682767 GCF_015104395.2 Macrobrachium nipponense | reverse complement strand
CTGTAACAGTTGCAGCTCTTAGTTATGGCGCTTCCGTACCCTTTATGATAACTTTCGTCATCCATTATTATCTGCCCGAAGCGTTGAATGATCTACCTACCTTCAGGTCGTAAATACGCGAATGTTTTGCTTTGCAGTTGCTGTATTTGAACTCGCTAACACCTGCCGTCGCTTTTTCGCGTTCGCTCGAAATTGCGTTCGGGGCGGGGCAGGATTTACTGGCATCGTCTGGGTATTTTTTAGAAATTGCCATTTTTTTTTATTTAGAATCTTTATCTTTTATCTTTTTATGGCTTGAAATCGGTGAGTTTATTTAAAATCATAGTTTGGTTTTGTGATGTTTATGCAAAGTCAATGTATTTTTATTTTTTGTGTTTTTGCTTTAAAAAAAGAAAAAAACGGAGTATTTCTGAGTACTTTATGTAATATAGAATATATATATATTAATACACATATATATATAAATATATATATATATATATATATATATATATATATATATTATATATTTCGAGCATTGTTATATGCTTAAAGCACAAATGCTTTCGACCCCTCATGGAATAAAATATATATATAAAAAAAACACTGCTGGGAATTCTGCATAGCCACGCGGATGGAACCGATTCCAGTCTTCCAGTCAAATGATACATAAGCCGATTTATGGGAGAGTCATTTGTGAGTAGACTAAACTTAACTACTTACAGCTTTTGGCACAAGGGAAAGAACGTGCATTTCGGTCGATCAGTAAAAGAGTTGCACGCCCTCTAGCCTCAGTACTTGTCGTTTTATTTAAGATTAAAATTAGTCATAATCGTGCTTCTGGCAACAATATTGGATAGGCCACCACCGACCGTGGTTAAAGTTCATGGGCCTTGGCTCACAGCATTATACCGAGACCACCGAAAGATAGATCTATTTTCGGTGGCCTTGATTATTATTATACGCCCTAGCGGCTGTACAGAAAACTCGATTGCGCCGAAGAAGCTCGTTTCTTTTAGTTTACCGCAATAAAAGGAAAAACGTAAAACCGCAGTTTTTTTTTTCTTCGAATTGAGTCATGATCCGCAGCGGGAATATTGACATTTAATTTTGACCACCACTCTCTCAGGCTGTATAAATATAGAAGAAATCTCTTAGATGTTTTCTTGTTTAATTCTTTTTTTTTTTTTTAAACGTCAGTCGTACGATTCCTTTCGAGTATCCCCCCCCCCCCAAAAAAAAAAAAGCGATTCTGCTGATTGCTTTGTCTCGCCTTGTTTGCACTTGTGAACAGCGGTATCCAAATTGGAATGTTTCTTTTCAGAGAATTTTTAATTCCTCGCTCGTATTTGATTTTCTCTTTCGTAGTAAGGCAAAGATAGACAGCCATGGGACTAATGAATGTACGTTTAACTTTCGTAAAGCATTCGTGATTATTTATAATTATTATCTATAATTTATTATTTAAGATTCAGGAATTATTTCTGAGAGGTCTGTATTACCTCGTCCTTGAGGAAGGAATGAATGAGAATTTCGCGTCATATAAATGGAATGACTATTTTTTTTTATTACATTGTTAATTTTGTTTTATGTCCTTAAAGATAAGAGGACTTGTTTTCAATACTTGTTAAGTATCATTATTCTTATATGTCTTTATTTATTTGTGTTTGTTTCTCAGTATAATAACTTTGCCTGTATTTTTCCTGGGATCCTTTGGCATAATGCACGGCGTGTAAGACGCCTGTCCAACAGTTTAGCGCCTCAGTGGCGTGGTCGGTATGGTGTTGGCGTGCCACCTCGGTTCAATTCTCGGGCATTCCAGCGAGGAGTGAGAGATGTGTATTTCTGGGGATAGAAGTTCACTCTCGACGTGGTTCGGAAGTCACGTAAAGCCGTTGGTCTCGTTGCTGAATAACCACTGGTGGTTCCATGCAACGTTAAAACACCACATAAACAGACACACTTAATACTGGTTTTCATCATTCAGTACTCCATCACATCCCACGTTGCCTGCAGAGATCTGAGATCAGCTGGTTTGTCTGTTCGGTGGAGGTTTCACCCTGAGATTCTCTTGCTCTGTTTTTGTACTGGAATCCTATAACTATCCATCCTGGAACGGACGAATCTGCCGTTTTCTTATGTGCGAAGTTCCAGCTCCTTTTTTTTCCATTTTCTCTTCTGTGTTGATTTTACATCAGACCATTTAGTTTCCTGTCCCCGTTAACTGTCTTTGAGATGGAAATAAAAATAAATAAATAAATAATTGCTATTTCTAACGTGCTCACGTCTTCAAGTACCAGCTACGCCAAGGACTCGATAGGACCCAGTACCTCCAAAAACCGTAACCAAGACATATATCGACCCCCCTCTGCTTAAGGATGTTAGAGAGAGAGAGAGAGAGAGAGAGAGAGAGAGAGAGAGCCAGCCGTGAGATATTTGTTTTTGCAAATTCCCGAGTGCTCCGACCCCCGTTCCGTTAAGATGCCAATACCCGAGGGGGAATACCCGTTACATATATTTCCCTCAAGAGAGTAGGAGGTGATTTTCTCTCTCTCTCTCTCTCTCTCTCTCTCTCTCTCTCTCTCTCTCTCTCTGAGGAAGACTGCGAGCGTTCCTTTACCTCTTTTCCTTCTCGTGGTCCAACTTTTTCTTTTCTCTGCCCTGTTTTTTTTTTCTTTATTTATTTATTGTATGACTTGGTAAATATTACGTCTAGGATGTTCGGTGTTTTATTTCGGTTGGTGGGCGTGGGTTGGTTAATTGGAGGAAGTACACGAGGGGCGTAACCGTATGCTTTGGGTGAAAATGAATTAGAGGGAAGCTTTTCTATTGTCGTACACACACACACACACACACACACACACAGGATGTCCACAAAGTCGTGGTACAATTTAAAATAGTACGTGTAGCTCCTTAACTATTTATGATGGAATATATATATATATATATATATATATATATATATATATATATATATGTATATATATATATATATATATATATATATATATATATATATATATATATATATATATATATATATATAAAGGATAAGAAAGCATTGTGCCTCTAGTTTTTCAGTTCTTCTGAAGTTTCATTTATTTATTCATTTTATCAAATATTTTTCATAATTTCTGAAACTTGTGTACATACATACATATACACATACGTGTATATGGTGTGGAGGTTTATAGGTAATGCGTATGTAATAATGAAGAAAAACGATCAGACCACCTTACCATATCTCCATTTTCCGTATGCATTTCAACACCGAGTTGTTATTTTTTCATAAATTATACATACATTGCAGTAGGAGTCCTTCTCTAGTTTCTTCGAGTTATTATTTTTTTCATAAATTATTCATACATTGCAGTAGGAGTCCTTCTTTTGTTCCTTGTCCAATCATCCGTCTCTTTTTTTTTTTTTTTTTTTTTTTTTTTTTCTTTTTTTTTTTTTTTTTTTTTTTTTTCCTCATTCATTCTCATGTCCGTTGATTTTCCAGCTATTTTCGAACGTGTATAAAGTGTTACAAATTAAACCTGGTTCGTATAATTGTTATTAATCGCGTCACAACCGGTCTGTTTGGTTGTTGAGTATGTTCGGTTGTTAAAGTGTGGCCGCTGGTCAATGACGCTTTGATGTCTGAGCGGAGCTGTATGTCATGGATTCTTTTAAATCGGTTCAGCTGGTCATTTTACGTTCGAATTAGAAAATCTGGTCAGTGTGATGTTTTCAGTTGGAAAGCTCGTTCTGATACGCTGGATGCGGTTTCGAATCCTGCTGCCGGACGTCAGAATTACTTCATGTTTCTTTCATTTGGATCTCAGGCTTTCTAGTGACATGGAATTCGAGAAGTTAAAAGGGGCATTGGATAAGTGTATGGTTAAAAAAAAAGTAACCTGTAGATTCATTATATAGTATAAAGTTACATGTTTCATTCTTTGGAAGTTGCCACATGTAGAGAAAAACGGTTATTTTAGCATTTCTCTCTCTCTCTCTCTCTCTCTCTCTCTCTCTCTCTCTCTCTCTCTCTCTCTCTCTCTCTCTCTCCACACACACAAACACACACACATACATATCCTCATTCTAAGATACTCTCTCTCTCTCTCTCTCTCTCCTCTCTCTCTCTCTCTCTCTCTCTCTCTCTCTCTCTCTCTCTCTCTCCACACACACACACACATCCGCATGCTAGGATTGACCAGATATGGAGAATTGCAGATATGGAGATATGGAGAAAAATGTTTACTACACAAACATCCTAAGGTATCACAACTATGAAATATATGGTAAATGTGCATACTTAGATGGATATGAGGATGATTGCAGAGATCTACATCCAAAAATATGCAAAAACCTAAAAGAAGGAAAAAGGATGTAAGTTCGACAAAAAATGTAAATTATAGCACCCTGTAGCCATGAAAAATAATCAAATAAATAACCAATCAAGCAATAAAATCCAAAATAAGAAAGAAACAAATAAAGAGAGGAATGAAGAATATCAGGTAAAAACAAAGAAAAAAGCAAGCCATCAACGAGATATGCAGAGGTGCCAGCAAAAAATTTCAATGCATCAGCTCCAAGATTCTACTCAAGAGATAATAACTTTTATTATGCAAGGGATATTGCAGATATGGAGAAAATTGCAGATTCAGACACAAAATGAATAATTATGATGAAGGAAGAACAAATATTATGGAAAAGTTGGATTTTTAATGTCAGAATTTCTGGAAATGAAAAAAAGAACAACATACCAGAACAGGAAAGAGACATGGGAAAATCCTTATTATTACCAATATTAATGAAGGAGAAAACACGCAAACCATCATAGTGATGAATGCGCAGGGTTTTAGTTACGAGTAACTCAAAAAGAAAAATAGAGTACTTAGAAGAACTAACCCAAATTGAAAAGAAAATGATATAATGAATATAAGTGAAACCTGGTATTCCCAAGAGACTGGGAATGATGATCAAATAAAAGGGTTTCAAACTTATAGATCAGATAGAAAAAATAGGAATCAAGGGGAACCGCAATATATGGGTGGGAAAGACAAAAACAAGGAAAAATATAATGAGAAATATAGTAACTCAGAATGTGAACTAATAGCGGTAGAAGAATTTGATCTGAAAAAATTAATGAACATAGTAATATATAGACCTCCTAATACTAAAGAGTTTGACTTAATAATAGAAAAATTGGATGATATATGTAGAAATCACAAGGACTGGACTATTCTCCTATCTGGAGACTTCAACTTTCCTTTCGTAGACTGGAAAGAACGAATAGGAGATTGTGGATGTACTTATACATATAAAAAAGAGAGTAATAGTAGTGCAGAAGATAAGAGGCAATTCGAAAAAGCTATTAGATATGCTAACTAGAATACAACATTCAACAAATAAATCACCTGCCAACAAGAAAGGAAAATACTTTAGACCTAGTATTTTGTGAACGAGATGAATTATGTTAAAGAAATAATGTTTATAATGCGAGTATTTCAGACCATAATGTCATAGAATTAACAGTCCATTCCAAAGCAAGTGAAAACAGAGATAAGCAAGAAATGAAAAAGTGGGAAGGATATGGAAAATACAAACTTCTACAATAAAAATATAAAATGGTCAGAAATAAATGAAGAATTAAACAAAGATTGGGATAATATTTTCGTAAGTGATGACATAAAGGTAAATACGGAGATATTATATAAAATATTAGAGAAAATAGTGGATAAATATATACCGAAGAAGAAAAGTAAACATCAGTCATGCATACCAAGAGACAGAAGGATCTTGTTCCAGAAAATCAGAAAGTGGAAAAAAGGTCTAGCAAAAAAAAAAAATGCATGGAAAGTTATAGAACTAAAAAGTAAGATAGAAAATGCAGAACAAAAGATTATACAATCAAAAGAAATGAAAAACGGGACTTGGAAGAAAAAAAAAAAAACCCTATTAAATATCAAGCAAAATCCCAAACTATTATACTCATATGCGAAGAAGATGAATAAAAGAAGAATAGAAATAGGCCCTCTAAGAATTGAAGGGAGATTAACGAATGAAAAAAAGGAAATTTGCACATACTGGCAGAAACGATATAAGAGAGAATTCACCCTAGAATAGATAATGAAGATAATGATATAGAAGTAAGGGATGAAAATAGTGAATATTTTAGCTGACATAGATATTAATGAAGCTGATATTGTGCAGGCTATTAATGAAATAAAAATGGAGCTGCTGCAGGGCCTGATGGAATTCCTGCTATTTTGTTAAAGAAAGTAGTTCATTCTATCGCAAAGCCACTTGCAATATTATTAAGACAAAGTGTAGAATACGGCAAGATTTATGATGAGCACAAATTAGCATATATTACCCCTACTTTCAAAAGTGGATCAAGACTAGAGGCAAGTAATTATAGGCCTGTGAGTCTAACATCACATATTATGAAAGTGTATGAAAGGGTAATGAAGAAAATATTATGAAACATTTAATAAAAATAATTTGTTTAATAAAGGACAACATGGTTTCGTACCCGGAAAAAGTACACAAACCCAACTGTTAGTCCACCGTGAGAACATATTCAAAAATATGAAAAGCGGAAATGAAACAGATGTGGTTTATTTAGACTTTGCAAAAGCTTTTGATAAAGTAGACCATAATATATTAGCGAGAAAAATTAGAAAAAAAAAACACAATATCGTGGATAAAGTAGGAAGATGGTTAAAAGAAATTTTTACACAACAGAAAACAGATAGTTATTGCAAACGACGAGAAATCGGATGAAGCCAAGGTAATATCCGGTGTGCCGCAAGGTACGGTGTTTAGCTGCAATACTGTTGTTATTATGATTGAAGACATAGACAATAATGTTAAGGATTCGGTAGTGAGTAGTTTCGCAGATGACACAAGCAATAAGTAGAGAAATTACTTGTGGATGAAGATAGGAACGCTCTACAAAGAGACCTTAACAAAGTTATATGATTGGGCAGAGGTAAATAGGATGGTATTTAACTCTGATAAATTTTGAATCAATAAATTATGGAGACAGAGAAAGAAAGCTATATGCATATAATGGGACCTAATAATGAGACAATCACAAATAAATGGAAGCAGTTAAAGACTTGGTGTGATGATGAATAGGAACATGTTATGCAATGATCAAATAGCAACTCTGTTGGCAAAATGTAAAGCAAAATGGGAATGTTGTTACGGCACTTCAAAACAAGAAAAAGCTGAACACATGATGATGCTTTATAAAACATATGTTCGTAGTCCACTTGAATATTGCAATATGATATTGGTACCCACACTATCAAAAAGGATATTGCACAATAGAGAGTGTACAAAGGTCCTTTACAGCTAGATAGAAGAAGTTAAAAGACCTTGACTACTGGGAAAGACTACAATTCTTAAAATTATATTAGTCTAGAAAGGAGAAGAGAACGCTACATGATAATTCAGGCAGGAAAACGGGAGATAGAAGGAATAGCACAAAAATATTCATGGAACTAAAATATCAGAAAGAGCAAGCAGAGGTAGATTAATAGTGCCCCACAAAACTATACAGGAAAAATAAGGAAAGCACACAGGACATTAATCCACTACGC
>NC_087210.1:81629766-81662266 GCF_015104395.2 Macrobrachium nipponense | reverse complement strand
TTCTTCTTATAACCCAAAGCCATTCCGACCTCGTGACATTTAACATTAATTCTCGTAAAACTCATCCTCGTCCCATTTCCGGTGCCATCAGCACGACAGCCTTAAAAATGGCGGGGCTGCAAACCTTCACATAAACGGGCCCGTCATTCTCCGCACACCATTTTCTTCCATCCACACTCCATCACGGCTGATGACAAGAACGAAATGTAAACACGACGTGAAATCCATTCCCGTCTAATGAAATCTAATGAAAAACGTTTCTGCCTAACTTATTCATCTATACACGCGCGTATAATTCTGTAATCCTACTGAGAATATGAGGCCTTTACGCTCTCGATGAACTAGGCCGCACACGCCTTTGAAGTCTGTAATATATCAAGGTCTTCATGAATGCTCCTAACAGCGCGAGAACACTTCCGAAAGAACCTGCAGATAAGCTCCTCATCAAAGGGAAATTAGATTATCTATTCGGAAACATAACTCCAGCTTCTGAATATGTTTAGGTTGAAAGGAGAGTCCTGCTGAATGAATTGTGAAGAAGCGATCGGAGTTCTCACTTCGTACATACATCTGTGCATGACGGCCTACCGTGTTTAAGTTAAGTATATCTTAGTTTAACCAGACCACTGAGCTGATGAACAGCTCTCCTAGGGCTGGACCGAAGGATTATAGATATTTTTACGTGGGTAGGAACCAATTGGTCACCTAGCAACGGGAGCTACAGCTTACACTGTGGGATCCGAACCACATCATATCGAGAAATAATTTGTATCCCAAGAAACAAAATTCCTGTGATTCCGAGGCCTACCGTGATAACTTGGTATGTCTCGCCTTAGCGGCGTGTTCAGTACCACAAGCCCGTAGGGGATGACCGTAAAAAACATAAAACAAAGGACTGTCAATATCATACAGATAATGAGCCCTAAGAAATATCAGTCCTAGATCACGACCCTCGAAAGTCCTTGGAGGCCACTATCTAGGAAAGATCCAAAGTTTGATTAGAATCCTTCAACTCTGTAGGAGAAATTGCTACGACAAACAAAGCGTGTCAGTCAAATGCTATAATGACAGATATAGGCAGACTAATGGACGATCTTCCTACCATGGTAACGAGTTTGACTATAATTCCTTCAACTCCGTAAGAGATATCGCAATGACAAGGTAAGAGTGATAGATGCCATATCGGACTGATGGGTAAACGGATAAACAAGGAGTTACAAGGATTAGGATGTCTCAAAGACTTGTTAGTCCTTCCTAAGAGGACACATCGTGTGCTCACTTATCTGCAGGAGCAGGTTTTACTGTTCATTCACAGTGTCCTACCGATCATCCTTCATTAATTTTCCAAAATATGATCATCAACCTTCACTTGAAGTAGGTGGAGCTGTGATGAAAGTAGGCGGAGCTGTGATGAAAGTAGGCGGAGCTGTGATGAAACGGAAAGCTTGACATCACGCTATTAGACAGACAGACAGACAGACAGACAGACAGACAGACAGACAGACAGACAGACAGACTTCTTTCCTTCGTGACAATCGACTATTAAATGGTCGAGCAACCTTGTACCAAGTTTACAAACTTCTGATACCCAATCAACCGTGCGGGAGGAAATGCAGCACTAAGCAAAGCGTGACAAACAGACAGAACACTGACAGACAAATGGACAGACATCATCAGACTTTATCATCCTTCACGGACATCACTGCATAATGACCTTCCTTTGTATAATAATTAACTCAAATCAAATCAACGGTATAAGAGGGATTCCTAAGTGTGCTTAATGAAAAACCAAATCATCATATGACTCTTTAAATCCAGAATAAAGAATTTGCCAATTGAGTTTTAGCTTAAATAATGAAAGTATGATAAAAAGAAAAAAAAATTTAACTGACCCCTATCGGGAAATATCTCAAAATCTAATCAACCATTCCTTTGCTCATACTCCAACTCTCCACACATTTTACTGACTGACAAACAAAGAGTAATACAATATCTCTGTCCATTTTTTATGGGAAGGTAATAGGTTTTGCTCCTTGTAGAGAGAGAGAGAGAGAGAGAGAGAGAGAGAGAGAGAGAGAGAGAGAGAGAGAGAGAGAGAGAGTACTGCCGTTTGTTAATGGGTAAAAGACAATGGAATGTCTTCATGGTATTGTTTCATTAATGACTGACATTTATAGTATTGTATTTTGCTAATGACTTACAGCATCATTAACCTGATTGTCTCTATCGTTGCAAGTTTTCAATATCCGAATTTCTTATGGAGATATAATAAACTATATTGACAAACGAATGACTTCCGGCACTGACATTTGTCTGATGAGTAACTGGGCAAGAAATAAAGTATCTGTACTTAAAGCATGACATTAAGAATCACAAATATCTTACAAAACTGTACTTCCTCTATGGCTATGTAAGGGCACACCATATATAGACAGACATTGCTATTATGAACTTTAGCATTGATTGCTCAATAAAATCCAGAATACATTACCCACTGAACAAGTCGGAATCCATAGAATGAACAATTGCGACGTACCCTGTTGTTTTCAGACTCCACCAAAAGTCATAATTCATAAATTTGCCTTTATTTTCGATTACTCTGGGAGTAAGCCTACAAACTCCTATGTTGTTGTTATTCTTAATGGTGTTGTTCTTGCAATTTTTGTTCTTATGGGGGTGGGGGTAGGAAAGCACTATGTAAAGCCTAAAAACGTCTGCAAAAGGTGTTTCCCGTTGAGTTAAAGATACAGGAATTTTAGGATAGGATATTTATGACTTATTCATTTGAATGAAAATGTAAACAATAACTAAAGAGCATATTAAACGGTACAGAACAATGATTTCTAATAAAATATAGCATATTTATTTTAATTTCGTTGGTGAAACAACGCTTTCTTTGACCATAGATTTTAGCACGTCCCCCGAGTAAGCTGGAGATCGGATCACGCCTTGTCTGTTGACATTCATCCTCCTCATGATAGGCATTTTGAAAAACGCGTTGTGTTTGAAAGTTAATGAGGAATGTGTAAAAGAATTGGCATTTTCATAAAATTTATTTTTCTAGACAGAAAACCATTCTTAACAAAATAATTTGATATTGTCGCAATTTCATATATAAAAGCAAATACGTCATTCTGAATTTAAACAAATCCAGGAAGCACAGAAGAAAAAAGATAGATCTGTATAAAAAAAAAAAAAAACGTGCAATATTCAGTGACAATGGAATATACAGACTGCAAACCACTACAGCTAATTTCCCTCGTAACATGCTATATTAATTCTCACTCTCGCCTCCTGGTAGTAAGGCGGAAAAGCAAAACAGAGATACCAATAAATAAAAAAAATACTTCTACAAAAATACTTCGTGTAGTTGTGAAGAAATAGGAATAAAAAAAAACTGTGCAGCAAATCTCGACTAGTTTTCCTTATCTCAGTTCGCCAGCGGCATCCACAGGATTGGAGGAGGAGGAGGAGGAGGAGGAGGAAGGAGGAGGAGGAGGAGGAATCATAAAACTAACGGCGTATGGCAGGGATGGAAACGTCCACGCCTGGACCATATTTACAATTCGAATTCCTAGAGAAATTCTTAAAAAAAAAAAAAAAAAAAAAAGAAAAAAAAAAAATCTTGACCCAATTAGAATCTGGCCGAGACTAATATATTTAAAAAAATATTGAGATCATTAGCATTATATAAATATCAGTCAATAAAACCCATTATCTTAACCACTCAAATTCAACAGTCAGCCTTCCGCATATTCTATCCCCAATTACCAACTGTTCCCTGCATTTTTTCTTTTCTGAGATGGCTATTTGTCCAAGTTTTCTGTACAGCGTACAATGCTGTATGAAAGTCTCAGCCGCAGACCATGAAGCTTTCAGCCACTTCCCGGTGGTGGCCTGTATTGTTGGCACCCATTATAGATGCTAGAGGGCTGCAAATTGGAATGTTGGTGATTCACCCTCCAATCATCAAACATACCAAAATTGCAGCCATCTAGCCTCAGTAGTTTTTTATTTTTACTTAAGGTTAAAATGACACATGATCGTGCGTCTATAATGGGTGTCAACAATACAGGCCACCACCGGGCCATGGCTGAAAGCTTCATGGTCTGCGGCTGAGACTTTCATACAGCATTATACGCTGTACAGAAAAATCGAATCTTCGGCGCATGTTTTACTTGTCTTTTTACAGCGCTAACTATTACTTTAATTTTTTTCTTTCCGAAAGCGTTTGGGCGCCGCCCGATCGAGCACCTCGGGCGTGATCTTTCACGGAAAATAAGGCGAGAGAGAGAGAGAGAGAGAGAGAAAATTACCAGCCAACACGCCCAATAAAACTGTTTGCGTCAGCGTGTTATCGGACACGCAATCCTGACGCCTACTCGAAAATATTTTCATTACTACGGGGCTGTCAATACACGGGATTGGAAAACAAGTCATTTATCTATTTTCCAAGTGTCAGATCGAGTCCCATTCATATATCGTTCATGGGCGTGCTTGCAAGCGCGCGAGCACGCGGCGAGAAAGGTTGGTTGGTGAGTGGACGGGGAGGGGGGGTTGGATCCAACATCAATCATGATATGTAATTGTTCACAGCATCGGCTTTAACAATTGCCGCTTACAATCCACCCTCTCACCCCCCCACAAAATACTGTTTCATTCAGTAACTGCTTTTATTAATATATATATTATATATATTATATATATTAATTTCTTTCTTTTTTCTTTTCAATAAGCGCGATCACTTTTTTTATTTCCTTTAATAAATTTATATAATATATATAATAGTATATATATATATATATATATATATATACTTAGTATACTTTTTGTGTTCTTTTTTTAATAAGCGACACTACTTTTTGTTGTATGTCCCCTTCCTCCTCCTCCATCTTCCTAATGAACACCATAATATTCTTTGGAAGCTCGAATTTGAAGTCAATGACCCCTTTGGTGGGCTTGTTCCATATGAATGGTTCATCTTCTCAACAATAATACAAAAAGGTCAACGGTGCTACAACTTGATGCCTACAATGTAAACAAATCCCCCAAGAAAGTAGTTGGAGTTTGCGACCCAAATTAAATCAATAACCGAGGTCAATTGCAAGAATCACTGAAGCCAAAACTTCAAGAAGTAAAACTACCTGTGAGGTGTGATTCACCCGACCAGGCCACTGACTGATAATGATTCAAGGTCCTCTGGTGATTCACCCATCGGGTGTATATGGCAAAACCGGTGATATGGAACGATTAACCAAATTTATCCACCGAAGACATCCGGCCAATGGATGTATGTCGTCAAATTTCTCTTAACAGAATCCAAACAATAAACATAAAGGAAGGAAAAATGAAGATAAGGTTTGTTTAAAAACCTGTTTTTGACCAATTTTCGCTGGTTTCTTTTGCATCATTTCATTTTGACTCTCTCTCTCTCTCTCTCTCTTCTCTTCTCTCTCTCTCTCTCTCTCTCTCTCTCTCTCTCTCTCCTACAAGTAAATATCGTTACCGTTGGTCAATCTCTCGCTTTCTCTCTCTCTCACTCAAAACTTTCGCCGTCCTTCTGTCCCCCCCCCCCCCTAATCACCCGCAAACAAACGAACAAACGACCGCTGCCAGGGACTTCTCCCCCCCCCCCCCCCCCCCTTCCCCAACGATAGCCAGTCGACGAAAACCAGCACCGTCGCCTGCCTGCCGCTGGTGGTCCCGTCTGCTCATCGTCCCCTCTCTCTCTCCTCTCTCTCTCTCATGCTTCAACACTACTTTCTTGTGCATTCATAAAGAGACACAAACTAGACAGCCCCCTACTATCTCCCCCACCCCACCCCCTCCCACAAAAGCCAGCGCCGCAGTAGGAAATCAATAGCAAATCCCCCCCCCCCCCCCCCCCCTCCATCCCTACCCCCCTACTCTCCTCTCTTCCCCCACTCCACATCCTCGTCTTTCTCTCCTCCCCCCTCCCCCGTTCCCTCCACTTCCTCAACCATCCCTTCTTTCCTTACCTCCACCATCCCTCCCTCCTCCCCCTCCACATCTTCGCTTTGCCATCCCCTCCCCTCCCCTCCCTCCCGCCACTTACTCAACCATCCCTCCTTTCCTTATCGGTCCCCTTCCCCTCCCTCACTCCAGATCCTCATCTTACTCTCCTCCCCTTCCCTCCACTTCCTCAACCATCCCTCCTTTCCTCACTCCTTCGCCACCCTTTTTTATCCTACTCCTGCTCCTGCCGCCTTCCTTACGTTCTGAAAGACCAAAAGAAATGGCAAAGACAAAAAAATAAAAATAAAAAAAAGTGACACTTTAGAAACTTTTCTTCTTATTTATTTCAGAAACAGACAACAAGAGGAGGTCGTCTTAACTTGAAGTTATAAAGCAACATACTCTTGATTTTTTTTTCTTCCGCTTTATTTTCATTCTAAAGCGACGTCTTCGACTCGTCCGTTATCTTTAAGAAGGAAGATGAAGACAAAAGCAATGGCAGAATGTCATGAAATCACTCGTAGAGGAAAAAGCAGAGGGCGATTAAAACAGTCTCCTTCGCATATCATTAAAATATGCAAATAAAAATATGAGATCTCGGAAAATATTATAGAACTCTACATCTCTCCTAATTATCCTGAGAAAATTAATCCGAAGGTTCTGAATAATCAATAATAATTTGCGCGTGTCTTCGGATAACTAGTCTAAAATAACTAATTACTTACATTCTTTCATCTTCGGTATTGAAATATCTTTCATAGTTTTGGTCATCAATAGAATGTTCAAAGGGTCACTGTATAGTTTTTGAAATTGGAAACTTCGAAATTTGACGGCTTCTTACGATTTTAATACGGTTTTCGAAAGGGAAAATGTTCCCCCATACACTGAGAACACTGAAATAATAAATAAAATTTAAAAAATATAAAAAATTCTTAGGATGATTTCATCTGGAAAATGAAACACTTCCTCAGATGTTTAAGATCTGAAAAAAAAAAACACACACACACATATCCATGCACTTTATTGTTTTTCAATGAAACTCATCTAAAGCGGTATCCTTAGAGCTTTCAGAAAAATGGAAAACTCATCAGAAATTATGAGCTTTTAAAACATACTTTAAAAGTAAGTAGCTTCCAAAGAAGTTTTAAAATTAATTGAAAGAAAAAAAAAAAGATTCATTTGTTTAGAGATTAAAACTTAAGACACCCAAAAAATAAATGCCTATCGTTGATGTTTCAGAACTTGACGGCCGCCTGCCTCCCCCATAACCCGCCCCCCCCCAACCAAAACCCAACATCCCCCAACCAAATAAATAAAAACTAAGCTCATTGAAAGGTTTTTAGAATATTACACCCTTAAACAAATTCCTGTGAGTGCAAAACGAAAAACTCCAAAATAAATCATCTTTCAAGATAACTTATAACCAGAAATCTACAGACACAGTTTCGCTTCCCACAAACTATTTTGTTGTTGTGCTGGTGGCGGTGGTGGGGTTGGGGGGGGGGGGGGAGGTTGGGGGGTAGGAAAGCCTAAAAGGTGTTCCATGTTGAGTCACACATACAGGAACCTTAGGATAGGATATTTATGATTTATTATTAGAATGAAAATGTAAAAAATAAGTAATGTGCATGTTAAACAGTACAGAAAAATGACTTCTAATGAAATATAGGGTATTTAATTTAATTCTCGTTCCTCTGACATTCCTAAACATTAAACTAATGAAAACGACATCCCCAACAGAAAACGAAGCAAACCATACTCTACTTTCTTTAATCTGCTAAAGACAAACATCTACAGATAACAAAGTTCGCTCATCTAAGTTTGTAAGTTTCTAGGCCAGATAAGTAAATAAGTAGAAAATACCATCAAGTGAAAGTCCAGTAGAAGAGTAAATCTGCTGACCTAAAAAATAAAAAAATAAAAAATGATAATGTCAGCAGCGCGCAGATAAAAAGTTCTTTTTAAGAAGATGAACCCTATTCATAAGGAAGAAGTCCCACCACAAGAGCCACTGACTTAAAATTCAGGCTTCCATAGAATATACTACTGTTCACTTGAAAGAAGTAGCAGATGACAAAACGAAATACAGAAGAGAAAACTAAATTAAAATGAATAACGATACGTCAGTTATTAGAAACGAAAAAATGAAATGAACAAATTACTAAATAGAGAAACATTTTAATTATTAAAAAGAAACAGAGCAAAGATTTATCCATATTGAAACGATCTTCAGAATCCAGAGCTTTAAGGCAATTTTCAAATACAGCTAAATTCTTTGTATGCCCCGGGATATCAAGAGGGGACCAGGGGTCTGTGCCATATTTCTACCATAGCCGATGCCACATGGGTTAGAGGGTCCAGTACTTTACCCTACGCACTGTGTCCGAAATCATATTAGGAGTGGACATTTATGGCGCTGTTGTTAAAACCATATAAAAAAGGGGGGTGTTAAAAAAAAATGGTATTAATAGTAAGAATAAAACGCGCAAAATGACATTTGATTAACGATATTAAATAATAAAATCTTCACATTTATAAAAATGAGAAAAAAAAATCATCCGAGGTGATGAAACTCTCAGCACGGCCCATGCAATTCTCAGCAGCGGCCCATGACACTTTCAGCGACGTCCCGGTGGTGCCATGTGTTGTTGGCACCTATATCGGAGCCAGACGCATGATCATAGCTAACTTTAACCTTATATAGAATAAAGACTACCGAGGCTAGAGGGCTGCAGTTTGGTATGTTTGATGCTTGGATGGTGGATGACCAACATGCCAGTTTGCAGGCTCTAAAAAAGGAAAATAGTTCAGTTTTTAAATAACTCGTCTGCATCAAAAGAAAATAACACGTTGCAAGCGAATGCAGGGCAGCTACAGCCACCGAATGAATTGCCTAAGTACTTGAGCGGCGCTAATTCAAATCAAGCCAGTCATTACAAATTAGATTAACCGCGCAAAAAAAAAAGAATAAAATAAAATGCATTCCTGGCGAGCGGACAGTGACGGAATACAATTAAAATTAGCACCGTGTAAAATTCTACGGAAGCTGCATAGCTGTTTTCGACAATGCAGCCGATATGCAGATTATCTTTTATTATCATGAGAGAAATACGCTGCGACGGAAGTGTACCCTAGCGACATACTGACAGCGCGTTGTAATTAATGACAATCAACTGACAAAATACGGCAATTACTCAGAATGTAATTACTGGCGATCACTTTGCGTAAAGAGATAGTTTAATGGAATGGAATGGAATACAGTTTAGGCCAAAGGCCAAGCACAGGGACCTCTGAGGTTATTCGATGCTGGAGAGGAAATTGAGAGTAGATAGTTTTGAAAGGTATAACAGGAGGAAAACCTCAAAGCAGTTGCACTATGAAATAACTGTTAGGAGAGGGTGGATGGAAGATGGAAGAAACATAATATGAATGGAGGTACAGTAAATGGAATGAACGGGGTTGCGCAGTTAGGGGTCGAAGGGACGCTGCATAGAACCTTTAGTAATGCGTACAGTGTACCGCGTGAGGTGCACTGACGGCTACGTACCTTGGTAAACTCGACAGCCAAGGGAACTAACAATGTCGGAATGACAGATAAATGGTAATTGTCAACGACTGATTCTTTGCACATGTTAATTACAATCGCCAACGCAGCGGGTAATGTAATACTAATTTAAAAGCGAAGTTTACTCTATATATATATATATATAATATATATATAGTATATATATATATATATATATATATATACTATATACACACCCACACACACACACACACACACACACAAAGATTTATTACAGACAGCCAACCGAGAACAAAGGGTAATTTCCATTGATAATAATTTCAACTGTTAATTAATGACGGCAAAACAGATTAACGTACAGACTAATAACTGACAACTGAGTAATTAATGACAGCTACATCACGCAGCACAGAGAGAGAGAGAGAGAGAGAGAGAGAGAGAGAGAGAGAGAGAGAGAGAGAGAGAGAGAGAGAGAGAGAGAGAGAGAGTATTAGCTTCCGGTCAAAATGTAACTTTTCACTGACGATCGACTCGCAAAGAAAAAAAAAAAAAACTGTTCATCCGAGAATTTCCGTACTAGAAAAAAAATTAAATAAAAAAAAATCTGCGAGTGCAGAGAGAGAGCCGTTTCCGGAATTCCATCGACGAAAAAATAGTGTGCCCATTCCATTACCGCAGAGGTGACAAAAGAGAAACCGGCAGTAAAACTTCATCCAACAACAGCAGCAGGAGCAGCAGGAGCAGCAGGGCCAACAAAAATACAAGATCAGCCACAAAGGCCACAGATGAAAAACAAGGGACGAAAATCTGCTGAAGTTGGCAGGATTCCGTGTCATCATTTGCGGATGGGAACTGTAGCTAATCCGCGTACGGGTTGAATGGCTGGTTGCGCATTTTGTTCCTCAATGACTTGAAAACCGTCGGAGTAGGCGACCAAATATCCATTAGAGGAAGTGGAAGGTTTTCGTTTTTTAAAGGATAACCCTACAGGAAATGTACACAGAAGTGGAGAGAATTCCAAAAACAGAAAACCCAGATGTTGAGAGAGAATTCCAAAGACTGGAGGCAGGAAACCCTACAGGAAATATACAGATGTGGAGAGAGAATTCCAAAAACAGGAAACACAGAAGTGGGGAGAGGATTCCAAAGAGTGGAGGCAGGAAACCCTAAAGGAAATATACATACACAGAAGTGGAGAGAGAATTCCAAAAACAGGAAACACAGAAGTGGGGAGAGGATTCCAAAGAGTGGAGGCAGGAAACCCTACAGGAAATATACACAGATGTGGAGAGAGAATTCCAAAAACAGGAAACACAGAAGTGGGGAGAGAATTCCAAAGAGTGGAGGCAGGACACCCTACAGGAGATATACACAGATGTGGAGAGAGAATTCCAAAAACAGGAAACACAGAAGTGGGGAGAGAATTCCAAAGAGTGGAGGCAGGAAACCCTAAAGGAAATATACATACACAGAAGTGGAGAGAGAATTCCAAAGACTGGAAGCAGGAAACACTACAAGAAGAATACACAGAAGTGGAGAGAGAATTCCAAAGACTGGAAGCAGGAAACACTACAAGAAGAATACACAGAAGTGGAGAGAGAATTCCAAAGACTGGAAGCAGGAACCCCTACAGGAAATATATAGAGAAGCAGGAAACCCTACAGGAAATATATAGAATAAAAAACAAAAAAGTAAAGAGAGAATTCCAAAGACTAGAGGCAGAAAAGTATAACCCTTCAAAAAAAGCCAATGACGAATAAATTACACTTGGAACGAAATGACATTTCCTAAAACTCAGCGAGCTTAAAAGATTATTCGTGAAAAATTTAAGCCGTCACAAGATTAACAGGGCAGGTATATCTGCTTAACTCTATTCCTTTATCCAGTAATTCATTTCCTTCCCCCCCCCCCTCCCCTCCCCCAAGCACAAACGAACAAGTAGTACTCTTCCTCGTATACTGAAGAATATGGAAGCATTTGTGACTTCCAACAACTTGTACAACGAGACGTCCCCCTGAAACAACTGGACATTTAACCAATTATGATTAAAACACGAGATAAAATATTAGTTGGATTATTTATTTATTTTGTTATTATACTTTACAACGTATCGCTACCTTCATTGCTTTTATCTTTGTCCCCGATAGCAATCGAGGACTTAGTATTCACATCTGTGAAGATGGACTGAAGGCGATTATGAGTTATACATGTTATTACCTCTCGTTCGTATTAAACCAATAACCAATACATAAAGCTATAATTAATGAAAAGCATGAGTGACTTGTTTTATTAACAACGCCATGAGACACAAATTCAAAATAAATACCTCAGTATGTTTCTACCCGACCTGATACGAAGAATGATTCCTTGCTTTGAAAATAATTCCCTCAACATTTCCCAAAACTATATATAAAAAAAATGATTAACTACCATCGCACAGGTGTGACCATTTCCGACTGAAATGAACAGCACCAGGTGAATCACATACGAAACCATGAATCATGCATAGCAATCACACATACAGGAAATGAACACAAAATTCAACATGGAAATGAGAGGCAGGAATTAATGTCCGCAGAATGAATGCACTCTGCGTTTACGCTCATTCTGGAAGTTGCTGGAATCAGGAATTAGGAGGTAAAGGGAGATCTAGTCATTAAACATGAAAATAAAAAAAGGCTGCTCCATTTCAGCGTACGGAGAAATGACAAAATGAGAGAGGAAAATTATCGAAAATATTCAAAATGTGCCCAGATTCAAATGGGACGACCCAAAGTGGCCATATAATAAAAACTCTCATTTGTGAAATTAACACATGATGAAGTTACTTAACTACAGTTTATATATATTATATATTATATATATATATATATATATATATATATATATATGATATATATAGCACTGTCGAAAATAACAAATAAACTGAAGTATACATAAAGAGAAACTGTAATTAAGATGATACTTTAATATTATAGCTTAAAATGCTAGCTGGGGCATTCATTCGAGAACAGCTCTGCAGTCGTTAACTTGTAATATAACCTTCAATAATATACAATCCTCTTCCCCCCCCCCCCCCCACAAACCAACAACAAAAAAGTAAATAAATAAATAAAAAGAGGAAAGTCTGAAGTAATAACGATTATATATATACATATATATATATATATATCTATGTAATATATATATATATAGCTTCCCAGCTTGTTCCCATTTTTATTTGGGGTCGCCATTTCGGATCAACCGTTTCCATCTATTTCTATCCAGCGCGTCTGCCTCATCAATTCCCTTCTCATGTAAGTCTCCTCTCACACAGTCCTTCCATCTCTTTCTTGGTCTCCCTCTTCTTATTCTTCCTTGAACCTCCATCCCCATAGGATGTCTCCCAGTGTGGTCCTCATCTCTCCTCAACAGGTGCCCATACCATCTCAGCCTCCCCTTCTGCACTTTCTTTGACACTTCCACCACCTTAGTCGACACCCTCATGTAGTAATTTCTGATCCTATCCTCTCGTCACCCCAGACATCCACGTAAGCATTCTCATTTCTGCCACATCCATCTTCTTCTGCTCTGTTTTTCTCATGCTTGCTGTTTCCATACCCAGCATTGCTGTTCTTACCATCATCTTGTGAAATTTTCCTTTTAACCATGTGGTACTCTTTTGTCACAAAGAACTCCAGAGGCCGCTCTCCAGTTGTTCCAGCCTGCCTGTACCCGATGTTTTACTTCTTCTTCCATGCTTCCTCCAGCGTTAACAAAAGATCCCAAATACTTAAACTTATCAACTCTATTTGTAGTCCTCCAAGCTGAATACTTTCTCTATCATCCCCCTCATTGGTGGTACACATATATTCTGTCTTAGATCTACTTTTTCTCATTATAAATAAGTATACAGATTATATAATAATATTTTATATAATACATATATATATAATTTTATATTAATAATATATAATTAATTACAATCAACATATATGGAAGACCAAGAAAGAGATGGCGTGATTGTGTAAGGGAAGATATGGAATTGAAAGGTATAAATGAGAACGAGGCACAAGACAGAAATCGATGGAGACGACTCATTCGTAATGGCGACCCCATATAAAAATGGGTTTAAGCTAGGAAGAAGAAGAAGATATGGATACAATATATATATATATATATATATATATATATATATATATATATATATATACTAGTTTAAACAATGATTAAGAGCTTTTGTAAGATGTTGAAAAGAACAGATGTCTTCTGATGGTGGTTCAAATCTCAATTACCTTTGGGTAAACCAAAAACAATATTATCATCATTATTATTATTATTATTACTATTATTATTATTTCACAAGATGACCATTATTCATATAAAACAAGCCCACTAAAGGGGCCACTGACTTGAAATTCAAGCTTCCAAAGAGAACATTATGGTGTTCACTTGAAAAGAATTAACAGAGGGGAATGGGAAGAGATCATTTATAATGTTCTCTAAAATAATAAGGAAAATTGAGCAAAAAGCCCAAAAATACGAAGTAGCAAATTAAACAGGAAATTATTTATTCTCTGATACGTTCAACATCTTCTCTCAATTCTTTGCATTGCTGGTACATTTACCTGTGAAAGATCCGTGCATGCCACAAGCACGTAAATCTCCCCAATCACCAGCATTGCAAGCAGTTTATTCAGAGCAAACAATCGATCAACAGAACCTTCATCTCACTTAAACCGAACAATGGACGTTTAAACCAGTTTTATAAACCACAAACTTCACCGTCCAACCGCAGTAAAATATGTTGATACGAGCAAACATTGTTATGCAAAAGCACACAAACACACACACATTCTCTCTCTCTCTCTCTCTCTCTCTCTCTCTCTCTCTCTCTCTCTTCTCTCTCTCTCTCTATATATATATATATATATATATATATATATATATATATATATATATATATATTCAATGAGAGAGAGAGAGAGAGAGAGAGAGAGAGAGAGAGAGAGAGAGAGAGAGAGAGAGAGAGAGAATTTAAAGCCACAAATTAGTAGAACGCTCACTACGTTAATATGCTAAACCCTCTGGCACACTTACCGTATAATGATGCGGCCGTCAAAACCGAAAAAAAAATAAAAACAATAATAAAGAAAAGCACCAAGGAGAAAAATACGAATCTGCCCTAAGGTAATTTCAATTACGATCTTCCACTCAGGTCTCATTCCGACGACAGGACTCTCCAGGTGAATAATAATATCCCGAGACCCTTAAATTATGGATCCTTGTGTTGATGTATTCATATCCATATAGGAAAAGTGGATGAATACACGTACGTCACTTTATCTCGGAGCTGAGTCGCACTTTACAAGGAGGTAAAAGTAATAAAGTAATAACTTACTTTATCTACTTGTGGGTTCTTTTCTTCAATTTAGTCAGAATCATCTCGCTAAAAAAATTATCTCAATCTTTTTTCTTGAGTCTCAAGTTGATTTCGTCACTAAGCTTCTCAGTAACTTTAAATATTTCTTTATAATTTCAACATCAACATGACAGGACCATATCGTCCTCTCGGGAATTTTAGGGAACGTTGTGTCGCTGTTCTTGCGTCTTTCAGGAGAGGTGGAACATACATCCTGCCTATGTGAACTCTCGAGAGTCTGAGAGTTTCCAACCCTGTGATTGGCTTAACAACAGCCGATCAGGAGCGTCGTAAGGGACTGGCCTAGACGTCAAATGCACGGTTGATGTGAATCTACTATAGGGTTTATTGAAAAGTTCCTTCAGTAAAACATTACTTATCACATCTTCCATATTGTATGTGAACTCATATTAGAGTTGGAATATCAAAGTCAGGCCAAAGGCCAAGCGCTGGGACCTATCGGGTCATTCAGCGATGTTAATACTGTTGAAACAATTGTTAGGAGAGGATGGAAAATGAAAGAGAAGTGTGTGAATTTGATCGGAGATACAGTAAAATGAATGAAAGGGGTTGCTGCTAGGGGCGGAAGAGACGCTGGAAAAGGCCTCAAGTAATGCTTAAATTGCACCATGGGATGTGAACTCGAGTTAGTTCCTCATTGGACGAGTGGGTAGCGTACCAGCCTATCAATCTGGTAGCCTGAGTTCGCTCCCCGTTCCTGCCAATGCGGAACTAGAGGAATGCATTTCTGGTGATTACAAATTAATTTCTCGATGTGATGTGGTTCGGATCCCACAATAAGCTGTAGGTCCTGTTGCTAAGTAACCAATTAGTTCCTAGCCACGTAAAAAATAAAAACCTAATCTTCAGGCCAGCCCTAGGAGAGCTGTTAATCATTTTTCTTTCTCTCTACAATCCGGTCTTGTGTTCAACGGGACTTTTTGCTCTCATATATCCTTTTCAGTCTTACCGTCATTGACCTCTTCCCCCCCCCCCCCCCCCATACCACCCTGGCCCTCTTACCTCACTCATTTCATAAGCAAACGTTTTTGCTCCTCACTAAAAGACACCTCCTCCTATGCTACTCACTTCCACCCGGGGGAAACTCGTTCCGTATATCGCTTAATATCCCCTGTGATGCAATCAACGCGGATTTAGACGGTCTCTGAGTGGGGCATTCGAAACTGGATTAGTTTTGATGCCTCCAAGACCAATTTGGATTCTCTCTCTCTCTCTCTCTCTCTCTCTCTCTCTCTCTCTCTCTCTCTCTCTCTCTCTCTGCATCCACTCCCTATATAATGCTTGCTCCAGACCAGATGTCATATATCACTGTCTGGGCGCCTTCCTGTCTCCAAAGACCCAATGCAAAATAACATTTGCGCTCTCTCTCTCTCTCTCTCTCTCTCTCTCTCTCTCTCTCTCTCTCTCTCTCTCTCATACTCTACCTACCTTCACTATAACATTTCAGAATTTGGAAATATGAAATAACTTATCATTATTCTGGGCTTGCATCCGAATAGAATGCTTCCTAAAATTGCTACTATTCAGGAACCTGAATAAAAATGTGTCAACGACCCTGCGTGAATTCTTTGGATGCTACAGAAGGTTTCCTAAATGGTAAGATTAATAAAATAAAAATCAAACAGAGGTAAAGCCTTGAAAGTGGAGAGTGCATCTGTTTCTACGACGAGTGACGACATATGCAAAAATGGACGGTATTTCAATCCGAACTTCTGTAAATGGACGTGGAAAATGTCTTAAATTCTAAACATTAATGAAAGGGAAATTACATAGGTTTATTTATATACACAAATATAATTTAACGTTATCTTTCTAATATATAGATATATCATATCTATATATATAATATATATAATATTATATAATATATATATTATATAATGTAAATAATGTCAAATAATTCCTCATGGATAAGAGAAAGAAAGTCTTCAGTAAATAAATCCCAAGTAAGAAGGACATTCCCCTAAAAAAAAGAATATATATATGATATATATATCTATATATATATATATATATATATATATATATATATATATATATATATATATATAATATTCTTCCCATCCAACCCGGCTCCGTCAACTTAGTCGGTCAAAAAACTCTTTCCCTGCCTCCTTAATTCTCTCTCTCTCTCTCTCTCTCTCTCTCTCTCTCTCTCTCTCTCTCTCTCTCTCTCTCTCTCTCTCGCTCTCTCTCTCTCTCTCTCTGATGAAAAAGAAAATGATCTACTCGGAAATCTATATAAAGAAAAAGATCAAATCTCCTATGTTTCCTTTCTCTTGTCGCTCTCTCTTTCTCAAATGGTTCACATAAAGCCCGTCTCTCTCTCTCTCTCTCTCTCTCTCTCTCTCTCTCTCACTCTCTCTCTCTCTCTCTCTCTCTCTCTCTGCGATGAAACAAAAAGTTATTTACTCGGAAATCTAAAGAAAATTAATTTTATCAAATTTCCCACGATTCTTGTCTCTGTCTCTTTCTCAAATGGTTCACTGCAGACTACATACCACCTCACATGCACTGCTCAATCCTTCTAAATTATTTCGGTGGGAGGACAGAAAGTCGTCGTCCGCATCTCTCTCTCTCTCTCTCTCTCTCTCTCTCTCTCTCTGTGTGTGTGTGTGTGTGTGTGTGTGTGTGTGTGTGAAAGCAAGCATTTAACGTTTCCCTTGGAAATGGCCGTACATCTTCAAGCAAGCCAGTGCATTGTTTGTGTTCTGTTAAATGTGAGGCACATTACAACTTGATTATGGGGAAAGAATACACACAAACAGTTAAGTTTAATTATTCACTAGATATGTCGCAACAGCCTCGATAAACACAACAAAACGATCTCTACCTCATGAACGTGACTTCAAGGGAGCAAATCTAAAATCATTCATTCACATAACCATTCAAGCAATAATTCAAAGTACTTTTAACTGTAAGAGATTCGTGATAATAAAAACAGCGGAGGACGTCAAGAACCGCTTTCATCCCGTCCTCAATCGGCCTGGTATAGAAAACCGAGACTTTTGCGCATCTGAAAACCAGCTTAAATCTCGAAGGCAGAAAGCTGTGGCTCAGAACAATGCGACTGGCATGCTGTTCGGTCTTCAAAAAGGCACAAAAAAATACATTAGAACGGGATTTTCCGGTCTAGTAATGTAAAATACAGCTAGGCAAGGAGACCACATCTATCTGTGGAAAACAAACCAAAATTGTAGTGATGTCATGCATACACAAAGAATATTATTATCATTTTTTTTATCACAGTCCTCCATTCGACTGGGTGTATTTTATAGTGTGGGGTTCCGGGTTGCATCCTGCCTCCTTAGAAGTCCATCACTTTTCTTACTATGTGCGCTGTTTCCTGGATCACACTCTTTTGCATTATTATTATTATTATTATTATTATTATTATTATTATTATTATTCGGAAGATGAACTCGTTTCATATGAAACTAGCTCACCAAAGGGTCCACTGACGTGAAATTCAAGCTTCCAAAGAATATATTTTTCACTAGGAGTATTCCTTACATTCCTTACATGAGGAGGTAAATGGAAATACAGATAGGTTTCGCTTTTAAAAAAAAAAAAAAAGGAACACAGATACAAATATATTAATAAACAAATAAAATAATGTGACAAAATCAATTTCTGATTTAAAAAGTTCTTATTGGAAAACTGTGAACAAAGGAGTTAGATCTGTGGAAATGAAGTATTGGAAAAGTATAAAATCAGATTTGGTAAGCAATAAAAATGCATATGGATATATGCAAAGCTTACCTAGTCAGGGTTAGTTATAGCAATGCATTAGATATTGAATTTTGAGGTTACTTACATGGAGATATTGTATAAATATTACTACGTGGTAGTCTATAAAACTGATTTAATAATAACCATGAAAGCATAATTACGCCCTAAAAGGAGAGAGAGAGAGAGAGAGAGAGAGAGAGAGAGAGAGAGAGAGAGAGAGAGAGAGAGATATGAAATTTAAATTAACATCAAGAAGACAGAATTAAGTTTCAGTGGCGCTTTCATACCCCAAGG
The DNA here is from genome assembly GCF_015104395.2 of Macrobrachium nipponense. Taxonomy (NCBI): domain Eukaryota; kingdom Metazoa; phylum Arthropoda; class Malacostraca; order Decapoda; family Palaemonidae; genus Macrobrachium; species Macrobrachium nipponense. The sequence continues at coordinate 81,643,316 of NC_087210.1, read as the reverse complement.
AGAGAGAGAGAGAGAGAGAGAGAGAGAGAGAGAGAGAGAGAGAGAGAGAAGAGAGAGAAATGCCAATATGACGTTGAGGTATGCCGAATTAATGCTTATGTATGAAACCAGATGCCTGTAATGAACGTGAATAAAGGCAACACACACATAGGCATTCTGTGTACACATACATGTATGATGAGCGCTTGTTTGTGCGTGGATGTACGTATGCAGACGTTCGTATCACCAACACACACTGCCTTGGAGTGTGTTCCAGTGTAGAGAACTGAAAGGCAGCCATTTCATTTACCCTTAAACCTGGTTCCATGCCATTCCAGTCCATTTCCAGCCATGTTCCAGAGAATAGGATTGCATTCCAGTGATACTTCTGTAAATGTACAGAATTTTTCAATTAGGCTCTATCGCCAAATTAGAGCGCTTTTAATGCGTGCCTGAACTGCGCTATCAGTTCGATGGATACATCATCATCATAATAATAATAATAATAATAATAATATAATAATAATAATAATAATAATATGTGGCGCCGTGGAGGAGTGGGTTAGGTCGTCAATAGACTTAAGTCACGTTAAGCAACATTGGGGCTGGTCAGTCGTTGGATGGGTGACCGCTCTCCTCGGCGTTGATTCCTTGGGTTAAATAGCAAAAACTCAGCAATGATGGAAAGAAATGAAGGAATAAACGACAACGACGTAAATGGAACCTCTGGCAACAGAGGAGCTTCGTCCGGCAACCAGGTATTCAACCCAATTGAAGGGGTCAGGTACTTGGAGGTCGTCATCCAGCAACTGATCACAACAACGACAGTAATCAACAGCCTGAGATTGGAGCTACAGAGGCAAAAAGGAAGAAATGAACAAGAGAAGAAAATAAGGAAATATGGAGATGCTACATCAGAAGCAACCCGACGACGAGAGATATAGAAGAAGATTGGTCAACATCTGGAATGAGAGGAATAACACCCCCCAAACAGAGCAGAGGCTGGCAGACCAAGTAAGGAACATAAAGAAAAAGAACTGGCTCTCCCCAACAGAAAGAGAAGAACTGGAAAGGGAAATGTCACACGACAACGAATTACACGAAGACGAACTGAGAGACGATGCCACAGAAGACGACAGGGAGGATGAGGTATCAAACAACGACACACGAAGAAACACCAACGAAGTAACAGAGAGGACGGAATGGGTAGAAAAGATTAGACAATGGATGAAGCCAGATAAGAGAGAACAAAGATCCCCTCCATGAAAGCCTACAACACCAAGAAATTAAGGGAGAAAACAAGTGAGGTCAATGAAATAATGGGCATAATAAACACCACCAGTATCACAGAAACAAATAACTTGACATATGCAGGAGCAAGATTAGTAGCAGAACTGATGGGGGGGGATTCGAACACCAACACCATCAGCCAACCAACCAACAACAGAAACCAAAACAGTAACCTCCTTGGAAAAGGCGCCTGGAAAAGCAAATCATGGTGATGAGATCTGACTTGAGTAAACTGAAAGAGATGACAGAAAAAAGGCTAAGAAGCAAGAAAACAAGGGAGGAACTCAACAAGAAATACAAAGTACAAGAGAGGAGACTAAACAACACAATAGAAGATGTAAAACAGAGGCTTAAGGCCAAAGCACATAAGATCCAACGGTACATGAACAGGAATAAGGGATACCAACAGAACAAACTATTCGGAACCAACTAAGAGGGGAAGAAAACCACCCAGAAATTCCTGAAGCCGAACCAAGTAAGAGACTCTGGGAAAACATATGGAGCAATCCGGTATCACACAACAAACATGCAACATGGCTCCAGGAAGTCAAGGAAGAAGAAAAAGGGAGAATAAAACAAAGATTCACAGAGATCACGACAGACAGTCAGACACCAACTAAAGAAAATGCCAAACTGGAAAGCCCCAGGTCCCGATGAAGTCCATGGATACTGGCTCAAAAACTTCAAGGCCCTACACCCACGAATCGCAGAACAACTCCAGCATTGTATCTCAAATCACCAAGCACCCAAATGGATGACCACAGGAAGAACATCCTTAGTACAAAAAGACAAGAGTAAGGGAAATATAGCCAGTAACTACAGGCCTATCACCTGCCTACCAATAATGTGGAAGTTACTAACAGGTATCATCAGTGAAAGGCTATACAACTACCTACAGGAAGAAAAAACACCATCCCCCACCAACTGAAAGGCTGCAGAAGGAAGTGTAGGGGCACAAAAGACCAGCTCCTGATAGACAAAATGGTAATGAAGAACAGTAGGAGAAGGGAAACCAACCTAAGCATGGCATGGATAGACTATAAGAAAGCCTTCGACATGATACCACACACATGGCTAATGGAATGCCTGAAAATATATGGGGCAGAGGAAAATACCATCAGCTTCCTCAAAAATACAATGCGCAACTGGAATACAATACTTACAAGCTCTGGAATAAGACTAGCAGAGGTTAATATCAGGAGAGGGATCTTCCAGGGCGACTCACTGTCCCCACTACTCTTCGTAGTAGCCATGATTCCCATGAAAAAAGTACTACAGAAGATGGATGCCGTGTACCAACTCAAGAAAAGAGGCAACAGAATCAACCATCTGATGTTCATGGACGACATCAAGCTGTATGGTAAGACCATCAAGGAAATAGATACCCTAATCCAGACTGTAAGGATTGTATCTGGGGACATCAGGATGGAGTTTGGAATAGAAAAATACGCCTTAGTCAACATACAAAAAGGCAAAGTAACCAGAACTGAAGGGATATAGCTACCAGATGGGAGCAACATCAAACACATAGATGAGACAGGATACAAATACCTGGGAATAATGGAAGGAGGAGATATAAAACACCAAGAGATGAAGGACACGATCAGGAAAGAATATATGCAGAGACTCAAGGCGATACTCAAGTCAAAACTCAACGCCGGAAATATGATAAAAGCCATAAACACATGGGCAGTACCAGTAATCAGATACAGCGCAGGAATAGTCGAATGGACGAAGGCAGAACTCCGCACCATAGATCAGAAAACCAGGAAACATATGACAATACACAAAGCACTACACCCAAGAGCAAATACGGACAGACTATACATAACACGAAAGGAAGGAGGGAGAGGACTACTAAGTATAGAGGACTGCGTCAACATCGAAAACAGAGCACTGGGGCAATATCTGAAAACCAATGAAGACGAGTGGCTAAAGAGTGCATGGGAAGAAGGACTAATAAAAGTAGACGAAGACCCAGAAATATACAGAGACAAGAGAAAGACAGACAGAACAGAGGACTGGCACAACAAACCAATGCACGGACAATACATGAGACAGACTAAAGAACTAGCCAGCGATGACAATTGGCAATGGCTACAGAGGGGAGAGCTAAAGAAGGAAACTGAAGGAATGATAACAGCGGCACAAGATCAGGTCCTAAGAACCAGATATGTTCGAAGAACGATAGACGGAAATAACATCTCCCCCATATGTAGGAAGTGCAATGCGAAAAATGAAACCATAAACCACATAACAAGTGAATAGCCGGCACTTGCACAGAACCAGTACAAAAAGAGGCATGATTCAGTGGCAAAAGCCCTCCACTGGAGCCTGTGCAAGAAACATCAGCTACCTTGCAGTAATAAGTGGTACGAGCACCAACCTGAAGGAGTGATAGAAAACGATCACGCAAAGATCCTCTGGGACTATGGTATCAGAACGGATAGGGTGATACGTGCAAACAGACCAGACGTGACGTTGATTGACAAAGTCAAGAAGAAAGTATCACTCATCGATGTCGCAATACCATGGGACACCAGAGTTGAAGAGAAAGAGAGGGAAAAAATGGATAAGTATCAAGATCTGAAAATAGAAATAAGAAGGATATGGGATATGCCAGTGGAAATCGTACCCATAATCATAGGAGCACTAGGCACGATCCCAAGATCCCTGAAAAGGAATCTAGAAAAACTAGAGGCTGAAGTAGCTCCAGGACTCATGCAGAAGAGTGTGATTCTAGAAACGGCACACATAGTAAGAAAAGTGATGGACTCCTAAGGAGGCAGGATGCAACCCGGAACCCCACACTATAAATACCACCCAGTCGAAATTGGAGGACTGTGATAGAGCAAAAAAAAAAAAAAAATAATAATAATAACAATGTCACAAGTGTAACGCCGCTGAAGTAGCCATTACTTTTAAGAATAATAATAATAATAATAATAATAATAATAATAATAATAATAATAATAATGACAGGAGGAGGATTTAAAATATATAAAAAAAAATTATATAAAATAACGGGGATGATGATGATGATAATGAATAGATGATGATGATAAAGACCATGACGATAATTAACAGAAAGAATGAAAATACCTCTTTGCATAATTATGAGAACAGACAGAAACTAGAAAAAAATCAAATTAAAAAAAGTAGCCTTGGGCTACCAAAAGTCATGAATCATTATTCAATTCGCCAACTAACCCACATTTTGCTTTTGTCTCTTAAATTTTGCATTAACTAAAATAATTGAACATTACCTACCATTAACTTCAATTCCGAATAAATCACTGAATGAAATGAAACAGACGTTAGCGGACGCATTTTCTTGCGTCACAATTCTGTGGGTTTCCAAAAAATTAAATTGATGTAGAATGATCCATTATACTACCATTTTTTTTTTAGGATTTATTTTAATCATTGCAAATAAAAAACTTGAGTAAAAGCAACGTATTTGAGGAAATACACGAAGTCTATATGCATAAATGAATTATTATTATCATTATTATTATTATTATTATATTAAAAATACTCAGAGAAATGGAAAAACAAACCAAGTTACGTAAGAGGACATATATTTGAAAATAGATATCGAATATATTTTCGAATATATGTATCCACAGATGACTGAGGATTTGTTTCTCCTTTTATTTTGGTGGGGGTGGGGGGGATTGCATCCTGCCTCCTTAGGAATCATTCAATTAACTCATTATGTGCAAAGTTTCTAGTAGCACACTCTTCTGCGTGAGTCCTGCAGCTACTTCAGCATCAATCTCTTTTCCAGATTCCTTTTCAGGGATCATGGGAGCATTTCAAGTGTTCCTATGATATATTTATTATTATTATTATTATTATTATTATTATTATTATTATTATTATTATTATTATTATTATTGCCGCTTTTGTTGGCACATACTCAAATGTAGTGACGTATTAAGTAAGCTATTTATTGCTATTTATTACAAATAGCAATAAAATAAAATAAAACACGCACACACACACAATAAACCTACGCACTTATCACAATTGCACACACACACACACAATAAATATACCTAAGCACATATCACACTCTCACACATAAACACAATAAATCTACGCACATATCACACGCGCATACACACAATAAACCTACGCACATATCACACGCGCATACACACACAATAAACCTACGCACGTACAATTTCAAAACATTCCTAATGAGTCTGTCCTGAAAACACTTCGTAAAACGCTTTTTTTTTTTTTTTTTTTTTTTTTTTTTTTTTTTTATCAAATCGCTGATGATTACCAGGCGCTTGACTGGCAGAATTAACGAGACCCCCACCGATCATAATGACTAAAAGAAAAGAAAAAAAAGACATAATTAATTAACCTACTCCGTAACTATTTTGAAAATAAAAAAAAAAACTGTGAACACAAAGATCCCGACGAGAGCAGAATGCGTAATTAGGTGGAGGGTGGATTACTAAATAGATGTATAGCAAGCGAGATAATGAGCATGATGGATAAACCTGATGGATAATAATAATAATAATAATAATAATAATAATAATAATAAATAATAATAATAATAATAAAAATAATAATAATAAACAATAAAATAATATAAAAAACACCATCAGCCTCCTCAAAAATAAACAAAAATACAATGCGCAACTGGAATACAATAATTACAAGCTATGGAATAAGACTAGCAGAGGTTAATATCAGGAGAGGGATCTTCCAGGGCGACTCACTGTCCCCACTACTCTTCGTAGTAGCCATGATTCCCATGACAAAAGTACTGCAGAATATGGATGCTTGGTACCAACTCAAGAAAAGAGGCAACAGAATCAACCATCTGATGTTCATGGATGACATCAAGCTGTATGGTGAGAGCATCAAGGAAATAGATACCCTAATCCAGACTGTAAGGATTATATCTGGGGACATCAGGATGGAGATTGGAATAGAAAAATGCGCCTTAGTCAACATACAAAAAGGCAAAGTAACGAGAACTGAAGGGATAAAGCAACCAGATGGGAGCAACATCAAACACATAGATGAGACTGGATACAAATACCTGGGAATAATGGAAGGAGGGGATATAAAACACCAAGAGATGAAGGACACGATCAGGAAAGAATATATGCAGAGACTCAAGGCGATACTCAAGGCGATACTCAAGTCAAAACTCAACGCCGGAAATATGATAAAAGCCATAAACACATGGGCAGTGCCAGTAATCAGATACAGCGCAGGAATAGTGAAATGGACGAAGGCAGAACTCCGCAGCATAGATCAGAGAACCAGGAAACATATGACAATACACAAAGCACTACACCCAAGAGCAAACACGGACAGACTATACATAACACGAAAGGAAGGAGGGAGGGGACTACTAAGTATAGAGGACTGCGTCGACATCGAGAACAGAGCACTGGGGCGGGAATATCCTGAAAACCAGTGAAGACGAGTGGCTAAAGAAGTGCATGGGAAGAAGGACTAATAAAAGTAGACGAAGACCCAGAAATATACAGACAGGAGAATGACAAACAGAACAGAGGACTGGCACAACAAACCAATGCACGGACAATACATGAGACAGACTAAAGAACTAGCCAGCGATGACACATGGCAATGGCTACAGAGGGGAGAGCTAAAGAAGGAAACTGAAGGAATGATAACAGCGGCACAAGATCAGGCCCTATGAACCATATATGTCCATAGAACGATAGATGGAAATAACATCTCCCCCATATGTAGGAAGTGCAATACGAAAAATGAAACCATAAACCACATAGCAAGTGAATGCCCGGCACTTGCACAGAACCAGTACAAAAAGAGGCATGATTCAGTAGTAAAGGCCCTCGACTGGAGCCTGTGCAAGAAACATCAGCTACCTTGCAGTAATAAGTGGTACGAGCACCAACCTGAGGGAGTGATAGAAATGATCAGGCAAAGGTCCTCTGGGACTATGATATCAGAACAGATAGGGTGATACGTGCAAATAGACCAGACGTGACGTTGATTGACAAAGTCAAGAAGAAAGTATCACTCATTGATGTCGCAATACCATGGGACACCAGAGTTGAAGAGAAAGAAAGGGAAAAAATGGTTAAGTATCAAGACCTGAAAATAGAAATAAGAAGGATATGGAATATGCCAGTGGAAATTGTACCCATAATCATAGGAGCACTAGGCACGATCCCAAGATCCCTGAAAAGGAATCTAGAAAAACTAGAGGCTGAAGTAGCTCCAGGACTCATGCAGAAGAGTGTGATCCTAGAAACGGCGCATATAGTAAGAAAAGTGATGGACTCCTAAGGAGGCAGGATGCAACCCGGAACCCAACACTATAAATACCACTCAGTCGAATTAGAGGACTGTGATAGAGTAAAAAAATAATAATAATAATAATAATAATAATAAGAAGAAGAAGAAGAAGAAGAAGAAGAAGAAGGGACACGCCAGTGGAAATTGTACCCATAACCATAGAGACACTAGGAGACACGATCCCAAAATCCCTGGAAAGGAACCTGGAAAAACTAGAAGCTGAAATAACTCCAGGACTCAAGCAGAAGTGTGTGTTACTAGAAACAGCGCACACAGTGAAAAGAGGGATGGACTCCAAAAGAAGATATCCCACTTACTAACAAATGTAAAAATTAACTCATAAACTGATAAATAGATAAAAATGTATTAAAATGCAAGCAGAATAGGATTAGGATAGTGATGCACTGCATCTTCGATTGAACTTCCAAAGTTCCATCTGCACGAGAGGAATAAAGGACCTCTGGAGAGAGAGAGAGAGAGAGAGAGTCTACACGAGCAGCTAGGGAGCGAACGAACAATCAGACCGATATAATTCTCTGCCGGAGGAGGGGGGTGGGGTGGGGGATGGGGGTGGGGGGGTGGGGGGGGGGGGAACTCACGGGCTAAATTTCAATAACAGTTTATGCAAAATTAAACTTCGGCCAATAACTGCCCTATTTGAATTTACAGTTCCATTTGCAATTCGGGGCAATTTTACTTGAATATTTAAAATCGCAGTCATAACTTAAACATGGCGGAATGGAGAGGTATTGATGGAAGTTTACTTTTGACCCTTTTCATGTGGATTGGAACGTACTAATCGTTTTTTTTTTAAATATTAATGACAAAAGCGGTTGTAACGTCGGAATTAGACGTAGGTCTGCCTACCTATTCATAGATATATATATATATATATATATATATATATATATATATATATATATATATATATATATATATAATAATATATATAATATATATTATATACATATATATATTATTATATATATATATATACATAATATAATAAACTATATTATATACTATATATATAATAATATATAGTATATATATATATATATATATAAAGGTGATTCCACGGAGGAAAATGGAAAGGTGGGAAAGCTAAGAACTTTCGGTCTGACACGACCCTTTACTTAGGCACAACTGATCATAACAGGGCAAAAAACATAGTACAAGTAGGATACTAAGTCTACTTGTACTATAGTTTTGCTCTGTTATGATCAGTTGTGCCTAAGTAAAGGGTCGTGTCCGACCGAAAGTTCTTGGCTTTCTCGTCTTTCTATATTCCTGCATGGCATCACCTTTATTTATAAATAGCATCACGTTTTATATACTCCGTGATCAAGTTATTCATATGTATATATATACACGCACACACACACACACACACACACATACATATATATATATATATATATATATATATATATATATATATCATACATATATATATATATATATATATATATATATATATATATCCCAAACAGTAAACTGGAATATAGTAGGAGCGACTCAAAATCAACAACAAATAATAATATTCATTATGATTACATATATATTTTAAATGGGGAGTATTCTCATATCAACACTATGCATCATAACCAATAAAGAAGTGACAATGAAACTTAAAGAAAATGATACAGAGCGAAAAAATATAATAATTTTGTTTGTTTGTAAGGTGTTTTTACGTTGCATGAAACCAGTGGTTATTCAGCAACGGGACCAACGGCTTTACGGGACTTCCGAACCACGTTGAGAGTGAACTTCTTTCACCAGAAATACACAGCTCTCACTCCTCAATGGAATGGCCGAGAATCGAACCCGCGACCACCGAGGTGGGACGCCAACACCATACCAACCACGCCCCTGAGGCGCTTAAAAAAGATAATAAAAGAACACTTCATCTACGTCCACAAATAAGCAAATGGCGAACACCTGAACTCACGACGAAAATATACCACCAAAGCACTGAAATAGCCTCAGTGTCGCTACAAATACGACGGAATACTTCTCCGCAGGCAGACAACGCAACGAACACATCAACCTCATTAAACAGCCTCTAGTAAACAAAGAAGACAAAATCCAAATACTGCAGCAATGGGCCGGAGGAGGGGAAGAGAGAAAAAGACAAAAAATAAACAAGGCGCGCTTCTCGCGATGCAATTGTTTCGGTCCCAGAAGCGGATGTTTTCCAAATGAAGGGACGATTGCGCAATTCAAACAACTCGTCCCTCCAACCCCCCTCCCCTCTCCTCTTCCCGTTACATTCCCTCTCCTCCTCCTCCTCCTCCTCCTCCTCACCCCCTACCCCTCCTCCACCCTTCCCCAACACAAACGCCTCCCAGTTACCGCGGATCAATTAGAATCATTTAACGCCCCTCTTCTTGTTAAGCGTCACTCCGGACCTATTAAATGGTGTTCCAGCCCAGGACGAAAAGTGGACGGGGTACCGCCCTATTACTCTGCAGCCTATTACCAAATTGAACGACGGGCCTTGAAACAATTACAAGTGACACCACTTAACCCAACATTAAGGAATTGAGAAATCCTAAGACATATTTTAATGAAAGCGATTGGACTAGTAGGTATTGACGGTACCTTTGGTGCGTCCACACTATATTCAAACATGTCACCAACATGTCGCCAATTCATCGTGCACACATCACCAACAAGTTGAATACAAAGTCAACGAACTTTTGGTAGATCTTACCACTGACAAAGGCTCGTAATCCGCTTCCACTCGCTGATGACCTGTTTTCAACGTGTTCCTTCCACGCTTTATGCCTTCGTCACTTCCATGACTGAACGTCATGGAATTTAGAATCAGGGAGTTTTATAAATTCCTTTCACTATGAATGATCTTCTCATATTCCTCACTCGAGGGCAGATGTCATTAACAGCTGATCTGGTCTAAATTCCCATTCCCTGTCTTAACCCCATTATCAACCCCAGTCGAACACCTAAGATTAACGAGGAGGAAGACGTTCCATTAATACGCCATCAATAACAATTGTCCACGTTATCTCCAATAACATTACCACCGCGGTCATTGAATCTCCCACGACATTAGCTAGGTCGGTAGGTCTCAGCCGAAATTACCACGGACACAGGGCGCCCCCTCGCCCCCTTCTCTCTAGCGCCAAAGTTTCAACAACAATGATTAGCTCGCTCGGCTGCATTATAATGAAACCCCTGTGCTGCCTGCCGAGCTCAGCTTGAGGGATTTAAAAGTTCTCTTAACTGAAGCTCATGAATATTATCGATGCGCGATGGGAAAGAATAACGAAAGGGAAGACGACACAGAAATAAAGATTATAAGCTAGAATTTAGGCCACCACATCCCGAGCGTTGGGACCTAAAGGTCATTCAGCTCTGACACGGAAGTCGACAGAAAAAAGATGGCGGTAAACCTCACAAACACACTATGAATTAATCGGAAAGAGAGGGTGGAATGTAAGATGGAAGAAATAGAATATGAAAGGAGGTACTGTAAAAAGGATGAAAAGGGTTGCAGGTAGGGACCGAAGGGGCGCTGCAAAGACCCTCAAGTAATGCCTACAGCGCACCGCATGAGGTGCACTGATGGCACTAACACCCCCCCCACCCCACCTAAGAGAGAAAAAGAAATAAAGGTGAAAATAAAGGAGGGTAGGAACACTAGACATATAAATATATAAAAATATAAAACACTTCACATCCCTCGACAATATATTTCTTCGCTTTTAACAGGCTAAAGTCTGACCTAAAGATTTATTCGGCCTTACACATATATAATAATCACTGCTCTACATTTCAGACACCAATGTACCAATTTCTCGAACCTCACTTTGAAAAAAATGCTGCTAAGAACCGACTTACTAAATTGAACTTAAAAGTGACTACGCGGATCCCTCAGTGGTTCAGGAGGGGGAATGTAAGAGGAAAAGGTGGACTGAGAATAAATGAGGAACTGGAGGAGAGAAAAGAAAGGCAAAGATACGTCTGCTTTCCTTTCAGGACGAGAGGAACATTCGAGGTCGAAATTAACTAGCAATCCATTCATTATTCACGAACGTCGACAGTCTTTTCATTAGGCACAAGATAACAATACGAGAAGGAAGGCAAATAAATAAAATAAATAGTTAAAAATAAAACAGATACTTTATTACTTTGTTTAATGTCTATGCAGTACAACTCTACCGTGCCTCAGTTCATTATTATTTAAATCGATCCTTCCTTCTCTCCTCTCTACTTCTCTCTTCTCTCTCTCTCTCTCTCTCTCTCTCTCTCTCTCTCTCTCTCTCTCTCTCTCTCTCAGACATTATATATATATATATATATATATATATATATATATATATATAATAGATTTATATATATATATATAAATTAACTACTACAACGTGCCGAGTTATCAGTTAGTAAGTTCTGCAAAACAAAAACATTACCACATGATACACATCAAATATAAAAGCAAATTGAATATACAAAACTAGCGGAATTGTTCATATATCGTTTGTGAAACATAAATAAATAAATTATTTCAATGGCACAAAAAACACACCAGTTACAAAAAAAAAAAAAGTAATGCCACAAAAAATACGTTAATAGCACAAAAAATACATTAATGGCACAAAAACATTAATGGAAAAATACATCAATGGCAACAAAAAATTAATATTGAACGCTTCTTTGAATTACCCCCAAAAATTCAAATTGAACGTTTCTTCAAAGTACCCTTGCGACCTCTTTTGAACTGGACTCGGGGCACTGTCAGACCGCCTCTCCTGCTACCGCACCAAGGATAAGTGGCATTTTATCCTAGGGGAAAATCGTGGAATCTCTCTCGAAGTCTCCCGCAACCCCCCACCCCCCCTGCCCCCAGCGCAACCCCCACCCCCCCTCAGCGGCAACCTCCACCCCTCAAAAAAAAAGGGGGGGGGGATTCAGGATAACATGAATGATCCTCTTACAAAGGAAATGGCCAGTGTGGGGGCCAGCCCTTGAGGGAAAAAAAAAAAAAAAAAAAAAAAAAAAAAAAAGAAAGAAGGTCGAAACTATTTTCAAAGAGTTTGGCGTGGTGGTTTATAAACTTTCAAATTCCATCACACATCTCAAAAGGTCCAGAGAGAGCTTTTTGGAAATCAGTACTATTCGATCAATACAGAGCTGCTGACACGACACGTTCCATCTCAGATATCCAGCAAGTTTGGAAGGGACACACACACAAATATATATATTTTATATATATATATATATATATATATATATATATATATATATATATATATATATATATATATATATATATATATATATAGTATATATTATATATATATATATATATATTAGAGAGAGAGAGAGAGAGAGAGAGAGAGAGAGAGAGAGAGAGAGAGAGAGACGCCTGGGCCATCTTACCTTACGTCTCGTGGGGCTCAACTTCCACCAATATTCTTTTCATTACGTCGAACGAAATCACCATTCAGACAAAAAAAAAAAAAAAAAAAAAAAAAAAAAAATCCAACTCCCCCAAAAAAAATAAAGGAGTGTATTCGAACGGAAAACTGGGCAAGAAGGAACAATGAGATCATCCCGTGCCATTGGAAGAAAAAAAAAAAGAGAGAGAGAGAGAGAGAGAGAGAGAGAGAGAGAGAGAGAGAGAGAGAGAGAGAACAATGGGAAGAAAAAATGTGACTCTATCGCTGGCAAGAAACATTGGGAAGGGTATAACCAATCCCATTTTATTAAATTGCTGGAGCTGGGTCTTTCCTTTCGTCCAAAAAAAAAAAAAATGAGAATGAGAAATTTCGCGTCACCGAAAGTATTCCATTATTATAGGTACAACGATGATAAACAAATGAATAAAACTCGTATGATCTTTCTTTATTGCCTTTTACCTCCTCTTACCACTTCCTAATGAACACTAAATTCTTTGGAAGTTTGAATTTCAAGTAAATGGCTTGTTCCATAGGAAT
>NC_087210.1:81609766-81624766 GCF_015104395.2 Macrobrachium nipponense | reverse complement strand
ATATATATATATATATAGATATATATATTTATATATATATATATATATATATATATATATACATATATATATCTATAATTAAAAATCTTTGACGTTTTAATATTAGTATATTTATAATTTATCGATTTGTATTGTAAATGTCTTATGTGTGTGTGTGTGTGTTGTGTGTGTGTGTGTGTGTGTGTGTGCTCACTGCTCAGTAATAATATTTTAACATTTTACATTTTTTAGGACTTGAAAATGAACGAAGTATGTATATGTGTATGTTTGAGAGAGAGAGAGAGAGACCTTACAGACCTTACAGACCTTACATCTTGTCGGGTTGCCCAGGTCCCTCAGTGTGAGGCACCTCTAATGTCTACCAGAGAGTTGCTAGTACATCTTCCGGTATATTTTGCATCTTCCAATCTTGGATGGTCTGGGATGCAGTTTAGATATTTGTCGAGCTTATTCTTAAACACATCTACGCTCACTCCTGATATATTCCTCAGATGAGCTGGCAACGCATTGAATAGACGCTGCATTATCGATGCTGGTGCGTAGTGGATTAATGTCCTGTGTGCTTTCCTTATTTTTCCTGGTATATTTTTGGGCACTATTAATCTACCTCTGCTTGCTCTTTCTGATATTTTTAGTTCCATGATATTTTCTGCTATTCCTTCTATCTGTTTCCATGCCTGAATTATCATGTAGCGTTCTCTTCTCCTTTCCAGACTATATAATTTTTAAGAATTGTAGTCTTTCCCAGTAGTCTAGGTCCTTAACTTCTTCTATTCTAGCTGTAAAAGGACCTTTGTACATCTCTATTTGTGCAATATCCTTTTGATAGTGTGGGTACCATATCATATTGCAATATTCAAGTGGACTACGAACATATGTTTTTATAAAGCATAATCATGTGTTCAGCTTTTCTTGTTTTGAAGTGCCGTAACAACATCCCATTTTTGCTTTACATTTTGCCAACAGAGTTGCTATTTGATCATTGCATAACATGTTCCTATTCATCATCACACCAAGGTCTTTAACTGCTTCCTTATTTGTGATGGTCTCATTATTAGGTCCCTTATATGCATATAGCTTTCTTTCTCTGTCTCCATAATTTATTGATTCAAATTTATCAGAGTTAAATACCATCCTATTTACCTCTGCCCAATCATATACTTTGTTAAGGTCTCTTTGTAGAGCGTTCCTATCTTCATCACAAGTAATTTCTCTACTTATTCTTGTGTCATCTGCGAAACTACTCACTACCGAATCCTTAACATTATTGTCTATGTCTTCAATCATAATAACAAACAGTATTGCAGCTAACACCGTACCTTGCGGCACACCGGATATTACCTTGGCTTCATCCGATCGTTTCTCGTCGTTTGCAATAACTATCTGTTTTCTGTTGTGTAAAAATTCTTTTAACCATCTTCCTACTTTATCCACGATATTGTGTTTTCTAATTTTCTTCGCTAATATATTATGGTCTACTTTATCAAAAGCTTTTGCAAAAGTCTAAATAAACCACATCTGTTCATTTCCGCTTTTCATATTTTTGAATATGTTTTCACGGTGGACTAACAGTTGGGTTTGTGTACTTTTTCCGGGTACGAACCATGTTGTCCTTTATTAAACAAATTATTTTTTATTAAATGTTTCATAATATTTTTCTTCATTACCCTTTCATACACTTTCATTATATGTGATGTTAGACTCACAGGCCTATATTACTTGCCTCTAGTCTTGATCCACTTTTGAAAGTAGGGGTAATATACGCTAATTTGTGCTCATCATATATCTTGCCTGTATCTACACTTTGTCTTAATAATATTGCAAGTGGCTTTGCGATAGAATGAACTACTTTCTTTAACAAAATAGCAGGAATTCCATCAGGCCCTGCAGCAGCTCCATTTTTAATTTCATTAATAGCCTGCACAATATCAGCTTCATTAATATCTATGTCAGCTAAATATTCACTATTTTCATCCCTTACTTCTATATCATTATCTTCATTATCTATTCTAGGGGTGAATTCTCTCTTATATCGTTCTGCCAGTATGTTGCAAATTTCCTTTTTTTCATTCGTTAATCTCCCTTCAATTCTCAGGGGGCCTATTTCTATTCTTCTTTATTCATCTTCTTCGCATATGAGTATAATAGTTTGGGTTTTGCTTGATATTTAATAGGGTTTTTTCTTCCAAGTCCCGTTTTCATTTTCTTTTGATTGTATAATCTTTTTTTCTGCATTTTCTATCTTACTTTTTAGTTCTAATAACTTTCCATGCATTTTTTTCTTTTGCAAGACCTTTTTCCACTTTCTGATTTTCTGGAACAAGATTCTTCTGTCTCTTGGTATGCATGAATGATGTTTACTTTTTCTTCTTCGGTATATATTTTTCCACTATTATCTCCAATATTTTATATAATATCTCCGTATTTACCCTTATGTCATCACTTACGAAAATGTTTATCCCAATCTTTGTTTAATTCTTCATTAATTTCTGACCATTTTATATTTTTACTGTAGAAGTTGTATTTTCCATATCCTTCCCACTTTTTCATTTCTTGCTTATCTCTATTTTCACTTGCTTTGGAATGAACTGTTAATTCTATGACATTATGGTCTGAAATACTCGCATTATAAACTATTATTTCTTTAACATAATTCATCTCGTTCACAAATACTAGGTCTAAAGTATTTTCCTTTTCTTGTTGGCAGGTGATTTATTTGTTGAATGTTGTATTCTAGTAGCATATCTAATAGCTTTTCAAATTGCCTCTTATCTTCTGCACTACTATTACTCTCTTTTTTTATATGTATAAGTACACACAATCTCCTATTCGTTCTTTCCATTCTACGAAAGGAAAGTTGAAGTCACCAGATAGGAGAATAGTCCAGTCCTTGTGATTTCTACATATATCATCCAATTTTCAATTATTAAGTCAAACTCTTAGTATTAGGAGGTCTATATATTACTATGTTCATCAATTTTTCAGATTCAAATTCTACCGCTATTAGTTCACATTCTGAGTTACTATATTTCTCATATATTTTTCTTGTTTTTGTCTTTCCCATATATTGCGGTTCCCCTTGATTCCTATTTTTTCTATCTGATCTATAAGTTTGGAACCCTTTTATTTGATCATCATTCCCAGTCTCTTGGGAATACCAGGTTTCACTTATATTCATTATATCTATTTTCTTTTCATTTGGGGTTAGTTCTTCTAAGTACTATTTTTTCTTTTTGAGTTACTCGTAACTAAACCCTGCGCATTCATCACTATGATGGTTTGCGTGTTTTCTCCTTCATTTAATACTGATAGTAATAAGGATTGTTTTCCCATGTCTCCTTCTTTCCTGTTCTGGTCATGTTGTTCTTTTTTCATTTCCCAAAGAAATTATGACATTAAAAAATCCAACTTTTCCATTAATATTTGATCTTTCCTTCATCATAATTATTCATTTTGTGTCTGAATCTGCAATTTTCTCCGTTTCTGCAATATCCTCTTGCATAATAAATACAGTTATTATCTCTTGAGTAGAATTTCGGAGCTGATGCTTTGAAATTCTTTGCTGACACCTCTGCATATCTCATTGGTGGTTTGCTTTTCTCTTTTACCTGATATTCTTGATTTCTCTCTTTATTTGTTTCTTTCTTATTTTGGATTTTATTACTTGGTTGGTTATTTATTTGATTATGATTCATGGCTACAGGGGTGCATATATTTGCATTTTTTGTCGAACTTTACATCCTTTTCCTTCTTTTAGGTTTTTACATATTTTTGGATGCAGATCTCTGCAATCATCCCTCCCCATATCCATAACTAAGTGCACATTTACCATATATTTCATAGTTTTTTGACCATTATCTTAGGATGTTTGTAGTAACATCTTTCTCCAAATCTGCAATTCCCTCTTTTCAAAAGGTTGCAGATTTTGTCTTTCTTGTCTATTTTTTCCTCTTTCCCGTCATTGTATAGATCTGGGTAGAGCCTCTTCGGGATTTGCTTTTCTGTTGTCATATCGTAATTTATTTCTTCGTAGGTATGCTGCTTTATTGCCTCATATGTAGTATCAATGAGTATCTCTGCATCCATACTTTTTCTTATCTTGTTCTTTGTTTTCCTTATTTTTTTCTGTCATTTCATTTTTGTTTACTTCTCTTCCGTTTTCCTCTTCTTCTTTTCTTTTTTGCTTCTTCTTCTTCTCTTCCTCTTCTTCTTCATCCTCAACTATTTGTACATTCAATCTTGATTTAATAACATTGTCTATCCATGATAGACATGTTTGAACAAAAAAATTCTTGTATCTTTTCTCAAATCTTGTATTACCTCAGCACACTGTGGATGGTCGGAATGTTTGCATGCAGCACATTTTCTGATTAGGTTTTGTGGATTGACTATGCTATACCAAACCTTACACAGTTTGCATGCTTTTTGGCATTCTTTTTCCTAATGCATCAATTAGTATATTCACAAGATTCACCTTATTCATTTTCTTTGTCGGAATATGTTGGTTTATGTATATTTTCTTTATGAGTCTCTTGACCACTTGGATTTTATTTGGAACTTCTTCAATTATTTTCAAGATGTTTTTCATTAGATTTGTTCCAGTTTGAAGGATTATATCCTTCTAATATATCTATGATGCTTTTGTATCTTTTTGGTTAGGACTGTTGCTGATTTCATAGATGAGAAATGCCAGTTCCCTTCCTGCTACCTCATCGTATTGCGAATCTGCTAGACACGCCAAATTACGCCACCTTTTCCCGCAGTTGGAACTTACTGCCATCTTGTTCTGATTTATAGTATTACACTTGATAAACTAACTTAGAAGACGCTTTATCCTACTATTTTCACACTAATCTTATCACCGATAGTTCACGAACACTTCTAGTATTTATTTCAAAATTCTAGTCGTATGTTAAACTTGTGATATCTGTTGATTATTGTGACTTCACGCGGGTACGTCTCACCAAGCAAGATGGCTACTACGAGAGAGAGAGAGAGAGAGAGAGAGAGAGAGAGAGAGAGAGAGAGAGAGAGAGAGAGAGAGAGAGAGAGAGAGAGAGAGACCTTAAAAAATATACATATAATAAATGAGAAACTTCCCAGCAAAATTCACTGCTAATCACGTGTTAAGTCTCGATGTGAAGCTAAAAGCACAACTTTAAAGAAGAACAAGCTAAAACAGAGTCACTACGCTTAAGAGCTTAGTAAAATAGCAGTTATAAAAGGTTGTTGAGATCATGAATGATATAACAACACACTAGTGAGCAATTAAAAACTTCATCTCCAGTAAGCAAGAAAAGCAAATATAATATAAAGTAAGCTGTAATGAATCCCCCAAAAAACAGCCGCCAACAACATCACGACTCTATCGGGAAAACATTCGAAAGAGTGCCACTAAAATTTATGCGGGTGTTTGTCACCATCGTTCTTACAAAATACAACCCTAAGTTTTAAATTCCCTCTCTCGTTCCCGTGATACATATAAAAAATAATTTTTAAATTTCCTCTCTCGTTCCTGTGATATATATAAAAATAAATTCTAAATTTCCTCTCTCGTTCCTGTGAAATATATAAAAAATAATTTTTTATAAAAGGTCTTCGTCTATCTGAACATCTGTCGTTGACCTGAACTTTCCTCCTAAATCTGAAGGGTTTTAGTTTGACCTTTCTTCCTCGTTAATCCAAAGGGCTTTTGTTTGACCTTTCTTCCTCGTTAATCTAAAGGGTTTTTGTTTGACCTTTTTTCCTCGTTAATCTAAAGGGTTTTTGTTTGACCTTTCTTCCTCGTTAATCTAAAGGGTTTCAGTTTGACCTTTCTTCCTCGTTAATCTAAAGGGTTTCAGTTTGACCTTTCTTCCTCGTTAATCTAAAGGGTTTCAGTTTGACCTTTCTTCCTCGTTAATCTAAAAGGGGTTTTTCAGTTTTGACCTTTCTTTCCTCGTTAATCTAAGGGTTTTGAAACCTCTATGCCTTCGTTACGTAATCTAAAAGGTTTTGTCTGAACCTTTTCCTTTCCTCGTTAATCAGGAAGAAGCGGTTTTTAGTTTAGACCTTTTTCTTCGCGAACCTTAATCTAAAGGGTTTCAGTTTGACATTTCTTCCTAGTTAATCTAAAGGGTTTCAGTTTGACCTTTCTTCCTCGTTAATCTAAAGAGTTTTAGTTTAACCTTTCTTCCTCGTTAATCTAAAGGGTTTTGTCTGACCTTTCTTCCTCATTAATCAGAAGGGTTTTAGTTTGACCTTTCTTCCTCATTAATCTAAAGGGTTTTTGTCTGACCTTTCTTCCCCGTTAATCTAAAGGGTTTTTTTTCTGACTTTTCTTCCTCGTTAATCCAAAGGGTTTTTGTTTGAACTTTCTTCCTCATTAATCTAAAGGGTTTCAGTTTGACCTTTCTTCCTTGTTAATCTAAAGGGTTTCAGTTTGACCTTTCTTCCTCAGTAATCTAAAAGTGTTTTAGTTTGACCTTTCTTCCTCGTTAATCTAAAGGGTTTTTGTTCGACCTTTCTTCCTCGTTAATCTAAAGGGTTTCAGTTTGACCTTTCTTCCTTGTTAATCTAAAGGGTTTTTGTCTAACCTTTCTTCCTCGTTAATCAGATTACTTTGACCTTTCTTCCTCGTTAATCTAAAAGGTTTTTGTCTGACCTTTCTTCCTCGTTAATCAGAAGGGTTTTAGTTTGACCTTTATTCCTCGTTAATCTAAAGGGTTTCAGTTTGACCTTTCTTCCTCGTTAATCTAAAGGGTTTTTGTCTGACCTTTCTTCCTCATTAATCTAAAGGGTTTTTTTTGACCTTTCTTCCTCGTTAATCTAAACGAATCTAAAGGGTTTCAGTGTGACCTTTCTTCCTCGTTAATCTAAAGGGTTTCAGTTTGACCTTTCCTCCTCGTTAATCTAAAGGGTTTTAGTTTGACCTTTCTTCCTCGTTAATCTAAAGGGTTTAAGTTTGACCTTTCTTCCTCGTTAATCTAAATGGTTTCAGTTTGACATTTCCTCCTCGTTAATCTAAAGGGTTTTAGTTTGACCTTTCTTCCTCGTTAATCTAAAGGGTTTCAGTTTGACCTTTCCTCCTCGTTAATCTAAAGGGTTTCAGTTTGACCTTTCTTCCTCGTTAATCTAAAGGGTTTCAGCTTGACCTTTCTTCCTCGTTAATCTAAAGGGTTTCAGTTTGACCTTTCTTCTTCGTTAATCCGAAGGGTTTTAGTTTGACCTTTCCTCCTCGTTAATCTAGAGGGTTTTTGTTTGACCTTTCTTCCTCGTTAATTTGAAGGGTTTTAGTTTGACCTTTCTTCCTCCTTATTGTGAACGGTCCTTGTGTGACCTTTCTTCCTCCTTAATCTAAATAGTCACTGTGTGACCTTTCTTCCTTCTTAATCTCAATGGTCTTCATCTGACCTTTCTTCCTTATATATCTGAGTGGTCTTCGTCTGATCTTTTTTTCCTTCCATCTGAACATTCCTTACCTAAGTAATATTTCCTCTTCCATCTGAACGCTGTCCAAAATCAGGACATCCCTCCACCAATTTGAGATATGTGCCTCAGAGAGCCTTTGTAAGACTGCTACATGATTCAGATAATGAATTTCATCTTAGGAGAAGATCAACCGAATTGGTTAAGAAGGTTTTACAATATTGCACGACCCGTAGAAAATGAAGCTACAAAATATTCACAATTGGTAAAAGAATTTTAATTCTCTCATCTAAGACGAACAGAAAATCAAAATTCCAATGTTGAAAGAGCTGGGACCCATGAGGCCATACAGAGCTGAACCGGAAATTGCCAGAAAAAAGGAAAACCTCAAAGCACCATGAATCTTTTGTAACGAGAGGTTTAAGGAAAGTAAGATGGAAGAAAGAGAATATGGAAAGGAGGTGCAGTAAAAGGAACGAAAGGGCGTTGCAGCTAGGGGCCGAAAGGACGCTGCAAAGAACCTTCAGTAATGCCTACAGAGCGCCACATGAGGTGCACTGACGGCACTAACCCCGTAAGGGGCGCAAGTTCCCGATAATATTTTGCCATGCCCTAAGGATAGGTTGGATTAGTTGAGAAATACAACCGTAAATTAAGAAGATTCTATGGTTAGTTTTCAAGATATGGCACCCCGCCGCTTTTCATGGAAGGTCACGGTACTAGGCTACAGTTCTGGAATATGCGTCCGAGGCATTTAGATGACGTACTGCTACGATTAAATGGCGTTATGTCTAGGTCCGACCTGATTAACTGCTACGTCCAACAGTCGTTATTTCTATGCACCTGATGATTTAATGGCTGTTAGTTTTAAACATCATCATAACTGAACTCTATGGCACTAATAAATCACCAAGGCTGCACGATTAATGGACGTAGTAAATTGGTTTTGCATGCAGACTGCAAATAGCTAACAGCGTTTTAATAATAACGGGGCAGATAAACAAACATACGAATTTATGATTTTAAAGTTACGGCCAATCAGAAAAATGTCATCATGCAAATCATAAGGCCTCAGAAAAATGCCATTATACAACTCAGGATGCCTCAGAAAAATGTCATACAACTCAGGATGTCTCAGAAAAATGCCATAATGCAACCCAGGAGGTCTCAAAAATGTCACTATACATCTCAGGGTGTCTCAGAAAAATATCATAACACAACTCATGATGTCTCAGAAAAATGTCATAACACAACTCAGGATGCCTCAGAAAAATGTCATAACACAACTCAGGATGCCTCAGAAAAATTTCATTACAAAACTCAGGATGTCTCAGAAAAATAACATAACACAACTCAGGATGTCTCAGAAAAAGGCCATAATGCACCTCAGGATGTCTCAAATATTGTCATTACACAACTCAGGATGCCTCAAAAATATGTCATAACACAACTCATGACGCCTCAGTGCTAAGTGAACTAATTAGGACATTGTAATTAAACATAAGCTGACTATGTTATGATTTTTTATACAAATTAAAGGTATTAAAAAAGAGAAAAAGATGTAATCTTAAAAAGACATACAACAAAATTCCAGTCCATTCTGACTATCTGAGATCCCAAGACCGACATCAATATGAATGAATCATTATTGTTCCAGGGGTCTCATAATAGAGAGAGAGAGAGAGAGAGAGAGAGAGAGAGAGAGAGAGAGAGAGAGAGGAGAGAAATTTTCTCAATTATTTCTAAAAATCACTGAAGTTAGCAAAGCAAAATATTTTGATTTATATATATATATATATAATGTATACTAGTATAGTACTGTATATATTATATATATTATATATATATATTTTGATTTATATATATATAATATTATATATAGCTATATATATATATATATATATCCATATACATACTATATATCCATATACATATATATATCAACGCAAGTTAACACAGCATCATTTCCATCCAGCTAATAAAACTTCTGCCCCCAGCATACGGAGACGGTACCAATCTGACGAAACGATTTACTCCCCCCCCCCCCCCACACACACACACACACACAAAATAAAAGCAAGCGAAAGAAAAGGAGAAAACTGGTGGCGCAACAAATACCGTCAATCACCTTCTCTTTCCAGATGACAACAGCCAAATAAACAATAACAATACAACAATAACCCTTCAGACGACCGTAGGCATAAAAATGACGAGAAGGACTCTGAGGGGAGGGAAAAGACAGAGAGAGAGAGAGAGAGAGAGAGAGAGAGAGAGAGAGAGAGAGAGAGAGATCCAATCTTTCCAGGGTGAAGGACCAGTATGGATCCAGTTGCTCACTGGAACCGCAGTTGCAAGAAAAGTGCTGATTGACAGACTTCCCTTCCTCGTTAAGTGCTGACAGATCTCAGCCTCTGCAGGAGGATTCAGGTCAGGCAGAGAAAGTTCTGCACTTTCATTTAAAAACTATGGACCGTCGATTTCGCTTCATTGCTTGAAAAAGGAGACAAATATTCACTTAACTGCGTTCAACTAACCGCCAATGTATATTTTAATGTTTCTTAAAATTGTGATCATAGCGGAGTGTCAAATAATATACAGTGTGTCCATAAAGTCCCAGTACCATTCTGAGCAATAAATAATTGTAATGGTACTGGGACTTTGTGGACACCCTGTACATCTGCTTGTTGCAAGAGTATCCAATAATTACTTTATTAATATCTTCTATAATAACGAAATCAGACAGGATCTGATCTCGTTTGTCCTCCCCGGGTGACAATAGGGGAGACATGACACAGCCACCCACTCCATGCAAACTGGTTTGTCCGCCCAAGGTGAGGGCAGTGTAAGTAGGGTAAAGGCAAGGCATAGGGGAGTCATAGACCCTCCTACTGCAAACCTGTTTGTTCAACCCAAGCAGGGGAGGGGTAGGTTGGGGACTGCGAGGGTAGGGTAGACAGCAGACCCGGGGTTCCAAGAAGCTCGAATCCAATAATTACGATATTCTTTAGAATAATTGCAACTGTAGGCGGTAAAGATGTCGGTTTTGTCTTCAAATAAAAATAAAATGAGACAGTTCATCATTTATCTACTTTATACGTCTAAATAGAAGCCTTGTGATCATCACCATCAATAGACCTTACATTTCTAATAAACTAATTTACTTTTTTCTCTGTGTCCCACATTCTCCTCATCATATCTACTTGTATTTAAGAATTTTTAAAATTTATTTAGTTCTCCCTCGTCTTCCTTGCATAATACATCAATTACATTCTGCCTTACTCTGCGTTTTACGTCCTAAGTCAGTCCTTCAGTTTTGCCTTCGTAAATCGTAAATCTTGTCAAAACCAACTTCATGCATTTTCATCTCACTGTCTCAACACCTTTCTTTACTGTCTCTCTCTCTCTCGCTCTCCACTCTACTTCGGTCTTCTTACCTCTTATTTCTTGCATCTTGACACCTTCTCTCTCTCTCTCTCTCTCTCTCTCAACCGAACACAATATCATCTTATCTTTTATCTTTCATACACGTTAAGTGACCGAATCCCTGATTCAGTGTCTAATTTTCCCCCCAATTTTTTCTGCTTATACAAGACACTCTCTCTCTCTCTCTCTCTCTCTCTCTCTCTCTCTCTCTCTCTCGTCGTCTTCTTCTTTGTCTCATTCAATATCTATTATTTTTTTCCATTTTTTTCAGTTTATACAAGAGCTCTTTCTTCTTCTTCTTTGGATGCACGATCTCTTTCATCTCCTCCCACCATGTCTCCTACTTCCGTTTCTTCGTGTCTTTACTTCTTTATCTTCTCTCCTTTTTGCCTTCCTTTCTTCTCCCTTTTTCTCTCCAATTCCAGATCCTCCTCCTTCTCCTCCTCCCTCCACCATTTTCCATCTGCTCCTCGAACCTGTTCTTCAAGGCCTTCCTGCTTTTTTTTATTTTCCTCCACCATCTCCTTCCTATTCCTCCTCCTTCTCCTGACATTCCTACCTCCTCTTCTTTCCGCCTCCTCCTCCTGCTTCTCCTTCTCCTTCTCCTTCTCCTGCTTCACTCTGAAGGGCTCCAGAGTGTCCCAAGGCTGTGAAAAATGTTAGCCGGCATCTATAAAATGACTGCATCAGGAATCCCATTTTTACCCAGACGATTCCCGGCGTATCGTCGACATCGCTCTTCCCCCGGCCCCTCCCCCCCACCCCCCCCCCTCAGACCCCGTCCCCCCCCCAAAAACCCCCCTGCCCCCACCAAAAACCCCCTAAACCCCCTTCCCCCATTAACTCCCCATCCCCACCAGAGTCCCCCCCTTTCCCCCCTCCCCCCGATGCTTACCCCAGCTGATTCGAACATGCCCTCCCTTCCCCTTCCCCTTCCTATACACCCCCCCCCACCCTTTCACACTCCAATCTCGCCGTTCGCATTCTGAATCGCCTCTTCTTCCATCAAGCTTCCCCCCAACCCCTTTCCTCTTGGTTTCGTCCGCCGACGCCATCAGTCACTCTCTCTCTCTCTCCTCTCTCTCTCTCTCTCTCTCTCTCCTCCTCTCTCTCTCTCTCTCTCTTCTCGCAAGTCTCTTTACACTTTCCTCCCTACTTGATTTGTGTCTTAATCTCGTCAAATTTTCGCACTCCCTCTCGGCCTCCTTCAAGACCCCTCTCTCTCTCTCTCTCTCTCTCTCTCTCTCTCTCTCTCTCTCTCTCTCTCTCTCCTCCTTTGTAGCTTCTGGCCTGGCATTTCATCACTTTTCACAGAATGTCCTCCAAAAGCTATTTATCATTCATTCTAATTAGTAGAGTAGAGTCAAGGCGGCTTTGAACACATCCTTCTCCTGCTCCTCCTCCTCTTCCACGCCTTTAATCACCCCTCTCTCTCTCTCTCTCTCTCTCTCTCTCTCTCTCTCTCTCTCTCTCTCTTCACGGATCAGTGGAGTTCCGAGTTTGTTAACTCGACCGACCCGTAATGGGATTCAACAGTAATTCCAAACTCGGGGATGGGTCTCCGGTATCATTTTTTCTCTCATTAACCCACACTTTGCAGCTCAGCCTTTACAACCAGCCCCCCCCCCCCTCCCCCCCATTACTTTGCTCAAATGCGCGCCCATTAGTTTTCGCAGACACGTCTCCCTTCCGCCCTCCCCGCGCGTCTAAGTCAGTCGCCTGCTTCTTGAGAATGGTCGCCAACGTCTTAAGAATGGTCGCCAACGTCTTAAGAATGGTCGCCACTTCTTAAGAATGGTCGCCACTTCTTAAGAATGGTCGCCAACTTCTTAAGAATGGTCGCCAACTTCTTGAGAATGGTCGCAACTTCTTAAGAATTGTCGCCAACTTCTTGAGAATGGTTGCCAACTTCTTAAGAATGGTCGCCAACTTCTTGAGAATGGTCGCAACTTCTTAAGAATGGTCGCCAACTTCTTAATAATGGTCGCCAACTTCTTAAGAATGGTCGCCAACTTCTTAATAATGGTCGCCAACTTCTTAAGAATGGTCGTCAACTTCTTAATAATGGTCGTCAACTTCTTAAGAATGGTCGCCAACTTCTTAAGAATGGTCGCCAACTTCTTGAGAATGGTCGCAACTTCTTAAGAATGGTCGCCAACTTCTTAATAATGGTCGTCAACTTCTTAAGAATGGTCGCCAACTTCTTAAAAATGGTCGCCAACTTCTTGAGAATGGTCGCAACTTCTTAAGAATTGTCGCCAACTTCTTGAGAATGGTCGCCACTTCATAAGAATGGTCGTCAACTTCTTAATAATGGTCGCCAGCTTCTTAAGAATGGCCGCCAACTTCTTAAGAATGGTCATCAACTTCTTAATGATGGTCGTTAACTTTTACGATTGGTCGCCAACTTCTTAAGAATGTTTGCCAACTTCTTAAGAATGGTCGTCAACTTCTTAGGTTCTTAAGAATGGTCGTCAACTTCTTAAGAATGGTCGCAACTTCTTAATAATGGTCATTAACTTCTTCAGAATGATCGTTAATTTCTTAAAAATGGTTGTCAACTTCTTAAGAATGGTGGCAACGTCTGAAGAATGGATGCCTACTTCTTAAGAATGGGCGCCAACTATTAAAGAATGGTCGTCAATCAACTTCTTAAGAATGGTTGCCAACTTCTTAAGAATGGACGCCAACTATTTAATAATGGTCGCCAACTTCTTAAGATTGGTCGTCAACTTCTTAAGAATGGTCGTCAACTTCTTAATAATGGTCGTCAACTTCTTAAGAATGGTCGCCAACTTCTTCAGAATGGTCGTCAACTTCTTAATAATGGTCGCCAACTTCTTAAGATTGGTTGTCAACTTCTTGAAAATAGTCGCCAACTTCTTAATAAGGGTTGCCAACTTCTTAAGAATGGTCGTCAACTTCTTAGGTTCTTAAGAATGGTCGCCAACTTCCTAAGAATGGTCGCAACTTCTTACTAATGGTCGTTAACTTCTTAAGAATGATCGTTAATTTCTTAAAAATGGTCGCCAACTTCTTAAGAATAGTCGTCAAATTCTCAAACTACTTTGTTGTTATTATTGTTGTTGTTGTTGGGTGGGGGGGGAGAGGGGGGTTAGGAAAGGTCTATAGATGAGCCTAAAAAGGTCTGAAAAAGGTGTTTCACATTGGGTTAAAGATACAGAAATTTTAGGATGGGATAATTATTTATTTATTAGAATTTAAATGTAAAAAATAAATAATGAGCATGTTAAACAGTACAGAAAAAGGATTTCTAATAAAATACACCATATTAATTTCGTTGGTAAAACAAGGCTCTATTTGACCATAGATTTTAGCAAGTTCGAATTTATTTGGTGTACTGAATTAAGGCTCTGTTTCTGTTTGATTATTTTGTGTTTCCACTTACAACTGATAATATATGAACAAGTTTAATTTGTGTCCTTTTTATTTGATCCTTGTTGTTGTTGGTATGATTAGTACTAAGTATGAGTATTAATTACGATAAACACTTCAAGTTAAGTTCGGAATATAACGTTACTAACTCATGTGCGAGGGAAAGATCTTGCACGCGTCCCGAGTAAGCTGGAGGTCGCATCACGCCTTGCTCTTACGGGACATGCCTCTCCTTTCCCAAACTCGCCTGAGGGAGAGCAGCCAATTAAGACGATATTTCCAAATGATTTTTTTTCTAAAAGTCTCCTCTGAAGATATGGAATCCCAAGGCTGCTCTGCCAATTACTGTGGTAGTTTCCTGTAGACTTTCCCTGTAGAGGGACGTCTTGGGATACGGGGTATCTAAGTCAATGGCGGTAATACCTAAGTTAGGGAACATCGTCATAAAACACAATGTTTTGCCTCATTATTTACCCTTTGGGCACAAACTCTCACTTTCTCTTCCCCCTTTTCTAATTAAATTCCCACATTTTTCTCTAGAGGAAAACTGGCTCGATTAATTCAATTTGCTAATTAATCTGTTAATTGACCCGTTTTTCCAATAACTGATCTCCTCTTTCCGTATTTGCCATTACCCTCTGTAATGATTTCGAATGAACACCATAATCATCGAATGAACACCATAATATTCTTTGGAAGTTTGAATTTACCAAACTATTTACCAAAGCATTTACCTAATGAAACTAAGGCAGATTTGTATTTCTAAGTAAAAAC
>NC_087210.1:81597266-81604766 GCF_015104395.2 Macrobrachium nipponense | reverse complement strand
TGAAGGCCGCATAGAAATCTCTGCTCGTAAGGCCAGCAGAGAGAAATCTCTCTGCTCGTGAAGGCCAGCAGAGAGAAATCTCTCTGCTCGTGAAGGCCAGCGGAGAGAAATCTCTCTGCTCGTGAAGGCCAGCGGAGAGAAATCTCTCTGCTCGTGAAGGCCAGCGGAGAGAAATCTCTCTGCTCGTGAAGGCCAGCGGAGAGAAATTTCTGCTCATGAATTCCAGCAGAGCGGGGAAACGTTCTTCAATAGTACAAATTACGATCCAAAATAGCCCTTGGGTTAAGTACGGTCCCGAAAATTAAAATTTGTACATTTCTAGAAGAAGAGAAATGCCTTTCCTTTATGTATCGCTGTTCATTACTACAAAGCATTCGCGTAAAGAACACTTCAATGTTAACGAAGACACTATGAAACTATGAAACTGCAGTTCGCCCAAAAAACTCATTTAGTAGGACCTACCTTTCGCACAGAAAGGGCACTCTGCATTTGGGACATGGCCTTACCTGCAAAAAATAAAATGACATCAATGAGGATTCTCTGAATACACAAACGTCTAAAATGAAAAATTCTATCTAATTTCCTTCCACTATTCTTCAATAACTAAAATAATTTAATTGAAAACTTACATCCACATAACAAGCACTGAGTAATTTACGTAAATGTGTGTGTATTATATATATATATATATATATATATATATATATATATATATATATATATATATATATATATATATACATATATATATCATACATATATATATATCTCTTCTCTCCAATAACCAACAGTGTTTAATTCAATGCTTAGTGCAAATAGTCAAAATGGACTTATTTGAATATATGGCTTAGAACGTTCTCCTTCACTGGATAGAATTCCAACCCATTTATTATTATTATTATTATATTATTATTATTATTATTATTATTATTATTATTATTATTATTATTATTATTAAGATCAATCTTATTACTATGGAACAGGGCAACCACAGGGGCCACTGACTCGAAATTCAAGCTTTCTAAGAATATGGTGTTCAATAGGAACTAGTATAGATCAAGGGAAATACAGAGAGAAGATATCTCACCTATTAAATAAGAAACGGTCAATTAATAAATAGATACAAATATATTAAAAGACAAGAAGAATAATAGTATTAGGGTAGTGATACACCTCACCCTAACTTGAACTTTTGAAATTCTAGTTGCCCGATATTATGAAATTTTTTTTAAGAAGGCCTAAACAAAATATTAAAACAATTGATTTTTTTGTTAAGAAGACTAAATAATTAATTTATGAAACAAGCGTAATATTGAAAAATAAATCGAATAATGTGGCACAAGAAAGTAGTTCCAAGAAACTAATCCTCTTCATTTTTATCTTGTCGAAAGCTCACTTGAGACACGATCTCTCTCTCTCTCTCTCTCTCTCTCTCTCTCTCTCTCTCTCTCTCTCTCTCTCTCTCTCTGCCAAGCAAACAGTGTAATTAATTCCATCAAGAACCTACGTTAGAAATGAATTCCCGACTAATTAAATTAATTAAACAAAAAGTAGAGGAGGCAGTCATCCCGGGGGAACAGCCAGCGCTATCTCGACCCACCATTCACACACACACACACACACACACGTAGGCTCACGTACATGCACGCATGTAAACACACAAACACGCGCCAATTAAAGTCTTCCAGGGCACAGACGACGTCGAGGAAAGATGGGGATGCTTGGGGAAGGATACAGGAAACAAACGGTACAGTGACGGTAAGGACTGAGAGAGAAGGCGAGTCGGAACTCCTGCTTAAGTTAAAAAAAATTGACAAAGTAATTAAAAAAAAAAAAAGTGTGAATTCCATGAAGTTGGTCAAAGTTGCAGCGATATAGTATTTCATGCAAAACGAAACTGAAAAATAAAATCTACGCTTTGGATAACATAAATACAGATGAAGGTCTTTCACCAAATTATTCAAAGGTTGAGTGATATATTTCGTGCAAAAATAAACTGAAAAAAAAATCTATGTTTCTGATAAACGAGATACAAGAAGATGGACTGACTTTCATAAAGTTAGTAAAAGATACAGTGTTATTTTTCACGCAAAACGAAACTGGAAAATAAATTCCAAGTTTATGACTAAATAAAAAAAACTAATAAACAGCCTTGCATAAAATTAGCCAAAGATGCAGTGATATAATTCATTGAAAAGAAAATAAATATATATAAAATTGATGTCTGAAATAAAAGTCGTAAAATTCAAGTACACGACAAAAGCAGAAATAAAGTTTAGAAGTTAAACACTTCAGGCAAAACTAAACGAAGAAATATCTAATAGATTTCTGAAAAAAATACTATTATTATTCAAGTTTACGGCATTCAGAAATAAAATAAGGTGGTTTCCCTTTCAATAAATTAGTCAAATATGCAGTAATATATTTCAGGCAAAACTAGTAAAATCTAAGCTCACGACAAAGTGAGACTTACAGTAAGAAGGCGCGACTTTCAATAATAATAAATACGTGTAATTCACTCCATTTCAGGATGGAATAAATTATGAATTTATAAATTCACATCGAAAAACATTTTCATTGTCGAGCCAGAGGGCTCTGACAAGCCGCTCGAACGGGATATTCAGAAATAAATAAATTCTGTACACTCAGAAATGTATAAATATTATCGCAATCTCTTCATTAATTTGAAATAAATGCTTGCAATGAATCGAATCATTAAAACATTGTCATTCCAAATAAGGATAGAAATAATACAAATATATCACAATTTCTTCAGTTTACCTCCTTTTTCAGGTATTTTGTTGTTGTTGATTTTTTTAAAGAGGCCACTGAACATCCAAATTATCTATTCATCCACTGATGTCAATGAAGGCTCTAAGAACGAGTTCCCGGATGTCGATGGAAAAAAAAAAGGAAAATTCTGAGACCGAATTCCATCATCATCTCTCTCTCTCTCTCTCTCTCTCTCTCTCTCTCTCTGTGTGTGTGTGTGTGTGTGTGTGTGACCTTTACTTAGTTCTACTGAACTTTACTCCTTATTGCGTCATCAACACGGTCAAAAGAGAGAGAGAGAGAGAGAGAGAGAGAGAGAGAGAGAGAGAGAGAGAGATCGTAAACTACCAGTATTCTCAATCAGCATATACACCAAAACGCTCAAGTTAAAGAATAATAATATTATATATATATATTAATAATATATATATATATATATATATATATATATATATAATATAATGTGAGAGAGAGAGAGAGAGAGAGAGAGAGAGAGAGCAAACTGCCAGTTATTGTCAATCAGCATCTACACCAAAACGCTCAAGTTATAATATGAGAGAGAGAGAGAGAGAGAGAGAGAGAGAGAGAGAGCGTAAACCGCCAGTCCGCTCAATCAGCATCTACTCTGGTAGTCTACAGAGGGATTCACCACGGCGATTTACAGCCCCACAGACCATCAAAGGGACACATCACTCGCGGGAACTAACCGCTTCCTAATAAACAACCTGGCTAATTTACTCCTCACTGATAATCTTAATTGCCCGTTTGCATCAGCCCCGTTATTAAGAAGCCGCGCAAGAGGAGGAGGAGGAGAAGGAGGAGGAGGAGGTAAGGTGACAAGAGCTTATTCTACATCGAACCTAAGACCCGGTGAGGGATGTAAAATGAGTTTTTAAAAATCTGAAGAAGAAGAAGAAGAAGAAAAGAATAATCTCCCATGTGTAAGAAAATAAAGAAAAAACAGCAATGTTGACGAAAACGTCAAACTCAACTGCCTCTCATATAAAATTAACGACAAAAAAAGGCAATG
The DNA here is from genome assembly GCF_015104395.2 of Macrobrachium nipponense. Taxonomy (NCBI): domain Eukaryota; kingdom Metazoa; phylum Arthropoda; class Malacostraca; order Decapoda; family Palaemonidae; genus Macrobrachium; species Macrobrachium nipponense. The sequence goes on along the minus strand of NC_087210.1, from coordinate 81,600,964 downwards.
AAAAAGCTGGATATAAAATATTAAAACAAAGTCTATACGTTACTTAGTGTCTTTATAAAACCAAACAATATACAAACCTCGAGACATGCTTTTAGTCACTGCTAAGCATCTACGTATAATTATAGGACTTCATGATTCTAAATTTCATTGTCAAAATAATCTATCTTAATCTCTTCCACTAATATATATATATAATATATATACATATATATAGATATATATATATATATATATATATATATGAAGATTTTAAATTTAAACATTACTTAAGAAATAATATTTTAACAAAAATGGAATCTTAGAATCTGAAGTCCAAAAAAAAACAAAATATATAAATACATTTTATATTGTGTGTGTATATTTGATACATACATATATTATATATATTATTATATATAATATATATATATATATATAGTTATATATAATGCATGTATGTATAGGTATATATTATATAGGAATATTAGCTCGTTTTGTTTAGTAAAACAGTCCTTAATTCAACATAAACCCAACATCAACATATTAGTAAATATAATAGCAAGTATTTCCAAACCGCCCCTCCAGAGCTCAACTCATGAAAAAGTAAGTGAAATCTGATGGGCAATGTCCGTAGACTTATTTTCTAAAGTTTCCCTGGCCGCTCATTCAGAGGGGTTTCTGGCTATCCCAGAAACAAGGGTATGACTGCCTGTGTGATTGCATAACTCAATATCCATTCGTTGCATTTTAGATGGCAAACGTTGAGCTGCTGTCCGAACAGACGGCGAAACATATAGCAGAGGCCACAGCCGTCAGTGAACGCATGTCTGACTGACAATAATTTTTAAATGAAAAAGATTGGATGATTCCAAGAAACTTTAACTCGCTTGCAGACTCATCTAGACTGCTTTTAAATGACATTAGTGACTATTTCAATTTTATATTACCTCGACAAACAAGACGAATTACAAAACCGGTAACTAATCTAAATATGAGAGAGAGAGAGAGAGAGAGAGAGAGATAATGTCAACAACCAATATGTTCAAAAAGCATCTAAGCCAAAACGCTCAAGACATGTGAGAGAGAGAGAGAGAGAGAGTTAGTGTGCTTAACTCTCGTTGCATCATTTATCTTTCATGACACTTTATTGCTTGCAACGATGCATTTCAATTAGACAGTCGTCATTAATCTCGCACAACATGAATGAGAAATTATTAATTTGCTTTATCATCATACAAAGGCAACAGTCACGATACTGTATCGCCCTATCAGGATAATACTCGACTCGGCTGCTGCCTGCCTATTGACGGCTATCATAATGAGAGAGAGAGAGAGAGAGAGAGAGAGAGAGAGATACACATGCATATAACGATTTATTATGCAAGGCACTCGAATAATATTTAATGGACTAGACAGGTTCTAACACAGAAAATTTAAGCACCAATATATCGAACGTCATTGCAAAAATAGGCTTTGCTGTAAACGACATATCGAGTTAAGTCTATTATGGTTTAGCCTTCCTTGTAAATGACGTGACAGTTAAGTATATGTTTTTATGAGATATACAATGAAAATCTAGTTTCACTGAATATGAATGGACTCTAATTTATTTACAACATTATTACGTTATATAAGGATTAAATTAATCTCACAAACATACGAGAGTAAACAATTACTAATTAACGAGATTCTCGTAGAATTTGCGCTTATTTTCATACAACATTAAGAGCAGATATTTTGTACGAACAAATAAGATTTTATGGAGGAAAAATCAGCTACAGGAAAACTTAAGACACGTTTCCTTCAAAAGGAAAGGATTCATAAGGTAAGCCCATAATCCTTTTCCATAGGACCCAGAGTATCCTAGAAAAACAGTTTTACGAAGAGGAGTGAGACTTTGATCATTACTATCCCTATTTACAAAAGTTATAATAATCATGGGATTATGAAATTCATAATGACATGAACCGTAATGGTGCAGGTAATCCTTTTAATTGTAGCTATATCAATATTACACATTCAGCCTCAATGGGAAAAACCACCCGAATCCTTTCAAAACCCAATCACGCATCTCGAACTAGTCCAAACCAAACCCCCCCCCCCCCCCCCCCCCACCCTCCCTGCCCCCTTACCTGGACGAATACAACCCTACAACCCTCCACAACCTCCAACCCTCACATTCCCCCCGTTAAAAAAAAATCCCCTCTCCTATAACCCCAACCCCACCCACCCAAAAAAAAAGAAAAAGAAAAATTCAATATTCGCTTCAACACTTGACAAAAGTTATTGGAAGGGAAAGTTGTGTCTTAAAAAATACAAATTCCTTTTCTGTCCGCCGAGAGAGCTACGGGGCTAAGTTCCCCAAAGACACACTCCCTACATCCCTCCCCCAACCCCATCCACCCAACCCCCGCCCCAACTCATGAAGAAATGTGGCTAATGATCTCGGAACCGTTCTCTTCAACTCTCTAATCAATCGGCTTTCACGGCGGCCTCTTCGGTATTCAGTCGGTCTATTTAATGCCCGTGCGAGTCTATTCACCTCGTATATTGGAGAGAGAGAGAGAGAGAGAGAGAGAGAGAGAGAGGTTTCAGCGGACTACGTTTTGCGTCTTTTAAGATACCATCTCTAGTCGATTTATGTAAAGTCCTTTAAATCCAAAACTTATTATTATATGATAAATATTCAATAACTCAAGCGACAAAAAATGAAGACTCGTAAATCTCGATCTTTTACATACCTTCTCTGGTCGACTTAATGTAATTGAAACATTTTATTAAGCCCACCAAAGGACCACTGACTTGAAATTCGAGCTTCAAAAAGAACGTTGGTTTCAATCTCCCACCGATAAAGACCCTCCCAACACTGCAGCAGTAACTGATCATGATACAGTGCCAGTGATTTTTCATCGCCCTGGTAGAGGCGCGAACCCACAATAATCTGACCGGCATGCCACGACGCTATCCACCGTAATAAATGAAAAAAAAAATAATGCGACGCTATCCACGGTATAAAAAAAAAAAATACTCTTTGATCCCAATCTTTTAGATTTTAGATGCCGTCTCCATGAAATCCACACGCTTAGTATTGCATTACTAATTTATTAGACAATACTGAAACAATATGTATATTAAGTTAATCGGAAACGTATCTATCAACCAGATTAACTTCCGGTTTTTACCCCACGATAATACGATTATAAACGCTACGCAGCCGCTTGATTACTTGAAATAAATCTATGACATATTGAGGACGTGGAAGCAAAATGGAGGATGCGTCCACGAAACAGAAGGATGAAAATGAAAAGCTTGACATCTATCATCCAATAATAATAATAATAATAATAATAATAATAATAATAATAATAATAATAATAATAATAATAACAATAATAATAATAATAATAATAATATAATAATATACCAGCACAACGAGAGTAACCCACAATCACAAACTAAAGCTACCGAGCCAAACAAAACGAAGAAGAAATGGACAAGAGAAGATGATAATAATAATAGCAACTGACCACAACAATGAAAGTAACCAGCAACCACAATCTGAAGTTACCGATGCAAAAAAAATATAAAAAATAATAATAATAATAATAATAATAATAAAAGTATGCTTGAAAGAGGTTTGCTTCCTAAGAATAATAATAATAATAACAATAATAATAATAATAATAATAATAATAATAATAATAATAATAGTAATAATA
>NC_087210.1:81558616-81591766 GCF_015104395.2 Macrobrachium nipponense | reverse complement strand
GACAGAAAAAAACTGACTGTCAAGTGTAACAGATTTAAACTGCTGTCCCAAGTTATAAATGTCCCAAGTTATAAAATAACATTTCAAGATTGAAATGTGGCAACTGACGATGTTGCTATTCTTACAGTCGATATTAAAATAAAAAAACCTTTACCATTATTATGATACTGTATAAAAAAGTAACATATCCAATTAGAGTAACTTTGGCAGTAAAATCATTGTTGATTATTAATCCCTAAAATTCAATCAAGATTTTCATTTCTGCTCATTGTAAAGTAAATAAAAAACCTTCTTACAACTTTTCTTTCACAGCTCTCAGAAATTTTTTCATGGAAACCACAAGGTAAAAAAAAAAAAAAAAACCATCATCCTTCGCTTTGGCATTACTATATAATCAAGCACGTGAACAATCAGGAATCGTCATTAAAGGTGATAGTTCTCACATAATGAAGAATGTATTGTATATAATCCCCCAAAAAAATTCAATAATACTAATTACTTTTTAGTACCTCAAGTATAACAATAACACTTCAAATACTCTACCTCTTTTTCTACTTGAGCATTATATCGAAGCAAGATGTGAATAACTTCCAAATGTCCATTCTGACTGGCAGCTTGCAAGGCTGTATGACCAGCAAAAACTCCATTAACATCCACATCTCCTTTTTTCAGAATTTCATCAACCTTAGGGGAAAAAAATAAACTTGGTAACTGTCTATCTATCCTGCAAAGAACTGCAGTGCTAGTACTAAACAAGTCTACAGAGCATTATATTATACACTATATTTCTGGTTCACAGCTTAATTTACAAAAGTACCAGGTACTTGTCACACAATGACATACCTTTTGTGCATCACCGGTAGCTGCAGCCTTCACTAATTCTTCGTTTAAATCACCCGAGACGTGAGCTTCAAATATCTTCTTCAGCAGTGCACTCAATCTCTCTGTTAGGATAATTGATATGGTACAGCATTGGGATACTCTTATTGTAACAACATAAAACAACTTAATATAATAAACATACAAAAACATAATGGGTATACTGTATGTAAATATTTTCTACATTTCATGTCCAAATATAAACAACCACAAAGAACCAAATCATGAGGTACACAAATATGAAATGAAGACTGTGGCTGACACTAAAAGTGCAAATCAATAATCTTGAAATCTGTTTACAATTTATACTGTATTCAAGCATAAACAAACTGAACAAGGACCAACTTCCATTATGGAAAATATGTAATTCGATGTATAGTAATAAGAATTTCTACTTTTTTCATGATGACTCAACAATGGAGATGTGTGTCTTTTGCCCCTTAAATATTACAAAAATGATATTGTTATGATACAATAAAGTTTGTTCATACTTACCTGGCAGATATATATATAGCTGTATTTTCTGAAGTCCGACAGAATTAAAAAACTTCCGACACACGCAGTGGTCGGCCAGGTGGTTAGTACCCATTCCCGCCACTGGGAGGCGGGTATCAGGAACCATTCCCATTTTCTATTCATAATTTTTATTTCCACTGTCCCCTGAGGGGAGGTGGGTGGGTACTTGTTATATATATCTGCCAGGTAAGTATGAACAAACTTTATTGTATCATAACAATATCATTTTGTTCATGAAAACTTACCTGTCAGATATATATATATAGCTGAATCCCACCGTTGGAGGTGGGAAGGGACAGAATAGAAAGGATTTTGGGAAACAAATGCATGCAGATGATTTACATCTTGGTTCCACCTGTTAGCATAGCCGACTTCGTGATTACTGTCACCAAGTCTGCTTCTGCTTTACTAGAGTTGCCAGCGAGGTGTAGAAGACCTATAAAGCTGGTGCACTCCAGATTGATCTGTCAACGGGGGGGGGGCGTGACCACAATGTGACTAGACCATATTGACCATACCATGAGGGCTAAGAAGTAAAATAAATATATATATATAAATATATATATCACCACCTGACCAACCTAGCCAAAGTTAAGGTGTGTTAACTAAGGCTTAAGAGTTAAGAAGTCGCCGTTGTCGGCGACTCAACAACTAAATTAAGAGCTCTTCCTAACCATTTTTCTACAGGATAGGATGAGTGGTACTTCTTGCCCCCAAGATTGTGTCTGCAGACACGTAGGCCCTAGCGAGTAGCAGATCTCATATGCCATCTTCACATCTCGCAGGGAGCGTGAAGTGAACACAGAGTTGCTTCGCTAAAACATGGTACTCAGGATGTTGCTGAGTGCCATGCTCTGTTGAAATGCTTCCGAGGCCGCGCCCCTCACCTCGTGAGCATTCAGATAAAAAGATTTCAAATCTTTGTGCAAACACAATGAAGGAGCATTTTGAAAGCAACTCCTTAACACTAAAGCCAGGGTGTTCTTCGATATGGGCAAGTCTGGTCTTTTCGGAACACTGCAGATTGCCCGAATGACTTCGACTTTCTTGAGTTTTATGTAGATAAAACTTGAGAGACCTGACAAGGGCACAGGACTCTCTCTGGCTCCTGCCCACTAAACTTGTGCCATCCTTTGCCTTCCAAGCTCCCTGGCCCAAGGACAAAACGGGTTTCCATTCTTAGGCCACAACGAAAGGCTTAGAGAGCACACCGCCTTGTGTTCTCTAAAAGCCAAACTTGTGACGATGGCTTAAAATCTCACTAACCCTCTTTGTCGTATCTAGGGTGGTTAGAAGAAGGCCTTCCTGATCACATGCAAGAAGTTAACAGGTAGGAGAGGTTCGAATGCTTTGACATCAAGAACTTCAGACTACGTCTAAGTTCCATATTGAAAGCTTCGATCTGGACATGCACAGTCAGTCCGTCTGTACTAAAGTCAGGTGACGACCAGTTGACCAGTCAGACGAATCAAGGACAGCAAGGCTGTACCCTGAAGACTGAAGGCACTATTCTTCGCTGAAGGATGAGTGTCTGGACTGCCTGGGCGATTCAATCTAAGCAAACCTTGGGGGTGTATCAACGCAACCAACGTCGTCAGCGAATCAACTCCTGACTCGAGTTTCTGGTGCCAGGAGAAAGGAGCAAGGAGCAAAAAAGGCGATTCAGTCCCGAAGGAAGAATGCCTGACAGTCCAACCTGGTCTCATGTTCTTGTTCACACGATCATCGGGGTGTATAAACGCAACCGACTTCGTCAACAAGAAACTCAGGGCTACTAAATGTCGCCTGATCTCGCACGAGTGTGTCGACTCCGAGAAAAACAGGTGAGACAAAAAGTAGATGGTGAGCAAGTTTCGAGATTCCACAGAAACTCAAAGATCGTGAAGGGTGCCTTGTTGTTTGACAGACGCAAATCTCTGAGCCCAAAAGCCGTCAAAAACATATTTGCGTATTCTTTAATAGTTGTGACTGCCAGCTTATATCCCATTCTTCAGACGGAAATGGAAGACGGTAATCTTATCCTGTCAACATCTCGATAGTCTGAACGTTGTCAGACTCAGAGCGGAGAGGTTATAGGTACCTTTCGAGTTTAGAGTAGACCGACTCTCTCGTAAAAGGTCCTTGGAAAGTGAACTAGGAAGGATGTGGCCTCTGGTGAATCCAGGATCCTGAAGGCCAACATGGGGCGATCAGCGTCATTGTCGCTCTCTGTGACGTCATAAATCCTCATTACATTTCCTAAGCGATTGAAAAAGGGGGAAAGAGGACTAAACATCCATCCCCGTTCAATATCATAGGATGGCGTTTAATGGTACCGATCCCGGATCGAGAAAAAGGGAGCAGATAAGAAAAGAAGCCTCTTCGTCCTCAACATATCGAAGAGAAGAATGAAAGGGCGTCCCTAAAGTCTCCACAACTCTCAACATACTTCTAAAGAAAGATTCCACTCGGAAGTCAAAAGTTGCTGCCGTCGATCGAGACGATTCGTACGGACTTTTGCAATCCTGTAACGAACCTCTAGAGGATCGTTACATTCTACGCCTGTTGTTATAATAGGCTCTTTCTCGTAAACTCGAGCAGGGACCGAGAGAAGGATACTTCTTAAGATATGAGAGAGCTGTGGAATATCAGAGTTGATGTGGACCACTGGTTCCAAAAAACCTCGTTTCGAGGACTGGAGGGACGATCCGAATTGCATTTACTTCTTTCAGATTAAAATCCAGGACATCTGAAACACTATCCAGATGTCGGCACCTTCTTTCTATCATGACGCACTGAGAGATGTTCAGAATAATTCCTAGATCTTGAATAATATTTCAGTTTCCCGGTAGGAAAAAACTGTGGTCTGAATTGCAGTCTATTCGGGGAAACAAACTTCTTCAGGAAGGAAATGGTCCCCAGCAAGCTCATCCATTCCCTCCCCGAGTATGCTTACTTCCTATAAAGGCTGCGCTTTGCCTAAGCAGGAGAGCATATAAACGTGCAATGTTGCGGTAGACTCGTAGTTTCTATACCGTGCGGTAACGAGCACCGAAAGGATTGATACTCAACCCTCTGTTGAACATAGTAAGGCAAAGGCAAAACGAATGCAAAACGTTTATTTCATTCTCACGTAAGAAATCCCCTCAATCTTAGGCTAAAGTCCGTGATTGTAGGACAGAGATACAGTTAGTCAGTCAATCCCGCAGGAGAGACGTAACCGCCAGCACAGAGATACGATTAGTCAGTCAATCCCGCAGACCTTACCTTACAGACCTTACATCTTGTTCGGGTTGCCCCAGGTCCCTCAGTGTGAGGCACCTCTAATGTCTACCAGAGAGTTGCTAGTACATCTTCCGGTATATTTTGCATCTTCCAATCTTGGATGGTCTGGGATGCAGTTTAGATATTTGTCGAGCTTATTCTTAAACACATCTACGCTCACTCCTGATATATTCCTCAGATGAGCTGGCAACGCATTGAATAGACGCTGCATTATCGATGCGGTGCGTAGTGGATTAATGTCCTGTGTGCTTTCCTTATTTTTTCCTGGTATAGTTTTTGGGCACTATTAATCTACCTCTGCTTGCTCTTTCTGATATTTTTAGTTCCATGATATTTTCTGCTATTCCTTCTATCTGTTTCCATGCCTGAATTATCATGTAGCGTTCTCTTCTCCTTTCTAGACTATATAATTTTAAGAATTGTAGTCTTTCCCAGTAGTCTAGGTCCTTAACTTCTTCTATTCTAGCTGTAAAGGACCTTTGTACACTCTCTATTTGTGCAATATCCTTTTGATAGTGTGGGTACCATATCATATTGCAATATTCAAGTGGACTACGAACATATGTTTTATAAAGCATAATCTTGTGTTCAGCTTTTCTTGTTTTGAAGTGCCGTAACAACATTCCCATTTTTGCTTTACATTTTGCCAACAGAGTTGCTATTTGATCATTGCATAACATGTTCCTATTCATCATCACACCAAGGTCTTTAACTGCTTCCTTATTTGTGATGGTCTCATTATTAGGTCCCTTATATGCATATAGCTTTCTTTCTCTGTCTCCATAATTTATTGATTCAAATTTATCAGAGTTAAATACCAATCCTATTTACCTCTGCCCAATCATATACTTTGTTAAGGTCTCTTTGTAGAGCGTTCCTATCTTCATCACAAGTAATTTCTCTACTTATTCTTGTGTCATCTGCGAAACTACTCACTACCGAATCCTTAACATTATTGTCTATGTCTTCAATCATAATAACAAACAGTATTGCAGCTAACACCGTACCTTGCGGCACACCGGATATTACCTTGGCTTCATCCGATTTCTCGTCGTTTGCAATAACTATCTGTTTTCTGTTGTGTAAAAATTCTTTTAACCATCTTCCTACTTTATCCACGATATTGTGTTTTCTAATTTTCTTCGCTAATATATTATGGTCTACTTTATCAAAAGCTTTGCAAAGTCTAAATAAACCACATCTGTTTCATTTCCGCTTTTCAATATTTTTGAATATGTTTTCACGGTGGACTAACAGTTGGGTTTGTGTACTTTTTTCCGGGTACGAAACCATGTTGTCCTTTGTTAAACAAATTATTTTTTATTAAATGTTTCATAATATTTTTCTTCATTACCCTTTCTTTATACACTTTCATAATATGTGATGTTAGACTCACAGGCCTATAATTACTTGCCTCTAGTCTTGATCCACTTTTGAAAGTAGGGGTAATATAATGCTAATTTGTGCTCATCATATATCTTGCCTGTATCTACACTTTTTCTTAATAATATTGCAAGTGGCTTTGCGATAGAATGAACTACTTTCTTTAACAAAATAGCAGGAATTCCATCAGGCCCTGCAGCAGCTCCATTTTAATTTCATTAATAGCCTGCACAATATCAGCTTCATTAATATCTATGTCAGCTAAATATTCACTATTTTCATCCCTTACTTCTATATCATTATCTTCATTATCTATTCTAGGGGTGAATTCTCTCTTATATCGTTCTGCCAGTATGTTGCAAATTTCCTTTTTTTCATTCGTTAATCTCCCTTCAATTCTCAGAGGGCCTATTTCTAGTTCTTCTTTTATTCATCTTCTTCGCATATGAGTATAATAGTTTGGTTTTGCTTGATATTTAATAGGGTTTTTTCTTCCAAGTCCCGTTTTTCATTTCTTTTGATTGTATAATCTTTTGTTCTGCATTTTCTATCTTACTTTTTAGTTCTATAACTTCCATGCATTTTTTTCTTTTGCAAGACCTTTTTTCCACTTTCCTGATTTTCTGGAACAAGATCCTTCTGTCTCTTGGTATGCATGAATGATGTTTACTTTTCTTCTTCGGTATATATTTTTCCACTATTATCTCCAATATTTTATATAATATCTCCGTATTTACCCTTATGTCATCACTTACGAAAATGTTATCCAATCTTTGTTTAATTCTTCATTAATTTCTGACCATTTTTTATATTTTACTGTAGAAGTTGTATTTTCCATATCCTTCCCACTTTTTCATTTCTTGCTTATCTCTATTTTTCACTTGCTTTGGAATGAACTGTTAATTCTTTATGACATTATGGTCTGAAATAACTCGCATTATAAACTATTATTTCTTTAACATAATTCATCTCGTTCACAAATACTAGGTCTAAAGTATTTTCCTTCTGTTGGCAGGTGATTTATTTGTTGAATGTTGTATTCTAGTAGCATATCTAATAGCTTTTCAAATTGCCTCTTATCTTCTGCACTACTATTACTCTCTTTTTTATATGTATAAGTACAACCACAATCTCCTATTCGTTCTTTCCATTCTACGAAAGGAAAGTTGAAGTCACCAGATAGGAGAATAGTCCAGTCCTTGTGATTTCTACATATATCATCCAATTTTTCAATTATTAAGTCAAACTCTTTAGTATTAGGAGTCTTATATATTACTATGTTCATCAATTTTTCAGATTCAAATTCTCGCTATTAGTTCACATTCTGAGTTACTATATTTCTCATATATTTTTCCTTGTTTTTTGTCTTTCCCATATTGCGGTTCCCCCTTGATTCCTATTTTTTCTATCTGATCTATAAGTTTGGAACCCTTTTATTTGATCATCATTCCCAGTCTCTTGGGAATACCAGGTTTCACTTATATTCATTATATCTATTTTCTTTTCATTTTGGGTTAGTTCTTCTAAGTACTCTATTTTTCTTTTTGAGTTACTCGTAACTAAACCCTGCGCATTCATCACTATGATGGTTTGCGTGTTTTCTCCTTCATTTAATACTGGTAGTAATAAGGATTTTCCCATGTCTCTTTCCATGTTTCTGGTATGTTGTTCTTTTTTTCATTTCCAGAAATTTCTGACATTAAAAAATCCAACTTTTTCCATAATATTTGATCTTCCTTCATCATAATTATTAATTTTGTGTCTGAATCTGCAATTTTCTCCGCTCCCTTTCTGCAATATCCTCTTGCATAATAAATACAGTTATTATCTCTTGAGTAGAATTTCGGAGCTGATGCTTTGAAATTTTTTGCTGACACCTCTGCATATCTCATTGGTGGTTTGCTTTTCTCTTTTACCTGATATTCTTGATTTCTCTCTTTATTTGTTTCTTTCTTATTTTGGATTTTATTACTTGGTTGGTTATTTATTTGATTATGATTCATGGCTACAGGGTGCATGTATTTGCATTTTTTTGTCGAACTTACATCCTTTTCCTTCTTTTAGGTTTTTTACATATTTTTGGATGCAGATCTCTGCAATCATCCCCATATCCATCTAAGTATGCACATTTACCATATATTTCATAGTTTTGACATATCTTAGGATGTTTGTAGTAACATCTTTCTCCAAATCTGCAATTCCCTCTTTTCAAAAGGTTGCAGATTTTGTCTTTTCTTGTCTATTTTTTCCTCTTTCCCGTCATTGTATAGATCTGGGTAGAGCCTCTTCGGGATTTGCTTTTCTGTTGTCATATCGTAATTTATTTCTTCAGTAGGTATGCTGCTTTATTGCCTCATATGTAGTATCAATGAGTATCTCTGCATCCCATACTTTTATCTTGTTTCTTTGTTTTCCCTTATTTTTTTTCTGTCATTTCATTTTTGTTTACTTCTCTTCCGTTTTCCTCTTCTTCTTTTTCTTCTCTTCTTCCTCTCCTTCTTCTCTCTTCATCCTCAACTATTTGTACATTCAATCTTGATTTAATAACATTGTCTATCCATGATAGACATGTTGAACAAAAAATTCTTGTATCTTTTCTCAAATCTTGTATTACCTCAGCACACTGTGGATGGGTCGGAATGTTGCATGCAGCACATTTTCTGATTAGGTTTTGTGGATTGACTATGCTATACAAACCTTACACAGTTTGCATGCTTTTGGCATTCTTTTTCCTAATGCATCAATTAGGATATTCACAAGATTCACCTTATTCATTTTCTTTGTCGGAATATGTTGGTTATGTATATTTTCTTATGAGTCTCTTGACCACTTGGATTTTATTTGGAACTTCTTCAATTATTTTCAAGATGTTTTCATTAGATTTGTTCCAGTTTGAAGGATTATATCCTTCTAATATATCTTATGAATGCTTTTTGTATCTTTTTGGTTAGGACTGTTGCTGATTTCATAGATGAGAAATGCCAGTTCCCTTCCTGCTACCTCATCATATTGCGAATTTGCTAAACACGCCAAATTACGCCACCTCTTCCCGCAGTTGGAACTTACTGCCATCTTGTTCTGATTTATAGTATTACACTTGATAAACTAACTTAGAAGACGCTTTATCCTACTATTTTCACACTAATCTTATCACCGATAGTTCACGAACACTTCTAGATATTTCTCAATTCTAGTCGTATGTTAAACTTGTGATATCTGTTGATTATTGTGACTTCACGCGGGTACGTCTCACCAAGCAAGATGGCTACAGGAGAGAGAGACGTAACCTACAGCGCATGACAGCGCACGATCTGTTACTGGCTCGGTTGGAACTTGGACAGTCAGACAGCAGCAGCCAGCAGCTTACGAACGTCGTCTTCTTAACTTTATGTCTGGGTTGCCAGCTACCCTATTCTACAAAGAAATAGGTCCGTTATTTTTTGAGCAAAAAGAGACTCTCAAGTCTGGTATATTTAAGCGAAACAGAAAACGCTAAATATATAGATGCGTTTGTGTCGTCAGAACACTACCATACAACGGTAAAAGATAAATCGGAAACTCCTGGAAGGCTGCAGGGAGTAACGATTAAATGTCCTTAAAATAATAGACAATAGACCTCTCGGTTGCCATCCGAAGAGGTAACTACAGCAAGCGTGTATGACTTGAACCAACCAGTAGTAAAATAACGCAAGGCAAAATATTTTATTATATCAACAATAAAGTTGTTCATACTTACCTGGCAGACCATATATATAGCTGAATTCGGAAATACAGCTACATACATATCTGACAGGCAAGTTTCATGAACAAAACTTAGAGAATCGAAGCAGACAGCTCAAGCTTCTTATGTTATTGGACATAAGGGTTCATTGACGTAGTCTACAAGTCTATTTCTTGTACGAGTCTGCGAATGACGAATGAGAGCTCTTCCGAATCTTGTCAATAAGAGCTTATTCGCTTACGTAATATCAAGTTAAAGAGATGTTTGTCAATGAGAACTAACCCATTTATTTACGGGACAAAGAGATATTTTGTCAATGAGGGATACCACTTACTTGACAAAACGATAGTATATTGTCAATGGGGGAAAGTCACTGAATTGACAAAACGTAATCCAGGAAGTCGAGCATTTTATTTTTCCGATTCCCGTCTCAAACGAGAAAGGGGAAAGAATCCTGTAAGAGACAGGGCTTACAGCAGGAGAACGACGATGTTCAATTCGGCAGCGTAGTCCTGACTAGAAACTAATAACAAAATCTATCATCTGAAAAACCCTTTCAGATGGGCTAAAAAGCTTGCAAAATTATCCTGGGAAGAGGAAGAAACTCTCCAACCAGCTTCCTCTCCCGTATCACAACTAATGCCTGCTAAAGCTTAAAATTTATTGGCAGTATGGCAAAGGTGGCAAAGGAAGTCCTGTCTTGCACTTTCCTGAAGAGCATCCTTTTGATGAATGCCTTTGCAAGAATCCTACTGAACGTCGCCGAGACGTCGAGCCTTTACATAACCCGTAACTGCCTTATCGCAAAGTCTTGACTGCGGTAGAGAAAACGAGATCTTCCCTTGAGCTTTCCTTAACTCCATCCACCTTTGCGAAAAGCCGAAACCCGAGGTCATATTTCTCGGTGGAAAGACGTACACGTGATCAGGCGACGTTCGCCTTCTTACTTCTCACTGAAACGCATAACGAGAGAGTGAGGGGACGTGAAGCGTCCTCTTCTATAAAGCTTCTATTTAGAGGGCGCGAGTCCTTCGAGATTCGTGCACCGTGCACGATCTTCCGCAGCCTGGGAAACGTCAACAGGTCCTACCGAAGGGACGCCAGATCGATGTGGGTTCCCCGTAACCCTCCTTCGGCTTTCGACATGCCCTCTCCCTAGTCCTGGGAGTCCGACAGAGGTCCAGGCCTAGAGGCGTTATGGGGCGGATCTGACGTTCCCTCCTGACGAGAGATAGGACATGAAGCTTCCTCTTCTCTAAAGCTTCTTAGAGGGCGCGAGTCCTTCCGAGTCCGAGAGCTCCAACCCTTGCGGAGGACGCCTCGGAGGACGAGAAGCAATCCTTCAGGATTCGTGCACGTGCACGAACTTTGGCAGTCTGGGGATTTTCATCAGAAACTGCCGAAGGCACGCCAGATCGGTGGGGGTTCCTCGTAACCCTCCTTCGGCTTTCGACATGCCCTCTCCCTGTGGTCCTGGGAGTCCGACAGAGGTCTAGACCTAGAGGCGTTATAAGGCCGATCTGACGCACCCTCCACTACACAAGGGGCACTATCACTGCACTTAGCCACTTCACTATTGCTCTCTAAAGCAAGCACTTTCGATTCTAAGTTACGAATCGAAAGAGTATAAGAGAAAAGGGCAATAACCTCTACAGACACTGTTTTAGGGTCCGAAGGCAACATTACAGGGTTAGGAGTAACAATAACAGAAGTAGCACTCTTCACAACAATGAAGGAGAGCGATCACCTCTCGCAGACATATTCATAACCCGTAGGCCATACTATAGGGTTAGGCAAAATAAAGTCTACAGGAAGGTTAGCAGGTTCACTACCCTGACTTTTGTTTACTGATTAATTGCGTACATACAAATCATACTTTTTCCTTACGGAATTAGACATGTTTACTGAGTAATTGCGTACATACGAATCATACGTCTTCCTTACGGAATAGACAAAGTCTCACACTCCTTACATGACAAATCTCAACAAAGAAGCAAGACCCAAACCCCTCGTGCATACCAAGTGCGGATCTACCAAAGCTTTCGGTAGCCACACCCTATCTTTGCAGACAACACCCTCTGAAACTAGCCTAACTAGATTCAGATATCTTATGCAAAAATGAATCAAATTCAAATCAATTTAAGATAGCGTATGCCTAGCCACAAATCCAAGTAAATAAATCAAAAGACAATTAGGATACTTAGCGGCAATGAAGTTTCCAAAATCCTAAGACGGGAGGTACTGAAAACAGGTGTTTTCAGCACCGGCGACAGAAAAATTATGAATAGAAAATGGGAATGGTTCCTGATACCCGCCTCCCAGTGGCGGGAATGGGTACTAACCACCTGGCCGACCACTGCGTGTGTCGGAAGTTTTTGAAATTCTGTCGGACTTCAGAAAATACAGCTATATATATATCTGACAGGTAAGTTTCATGAACAAAATACTTGTTGGGAGGGGAAAATGTTTTTGAAATGATAGACTTTTATTAACTGAAATCATCACACTTGTTATATATCAGCATAACCATCTTATGGTATTCAGCTACGAAATATTTCATTTCATATCAAATCCCAGCAACATTTTGCAGTATTTTAACAGTTTAATAAATATACAACTTACCTCCACTAGCAGCCCCAGGCACAGCTCCATCTGAGGCAACTTTGGTAACTGCTGCTGGATTGTAAGTCCAAGAAGTGCCACAAACTTCCACTTTAAGGTCGTTGTCATGATATATTTGCTGCACACGTCCAATTTTACCTAAGGTCTAAACCAGGGGAGAAATTTAATGCAATTATGTATTTGTTTAGGAACAATGAAGATTTCGATATCAATATAAAAGTTAAAATGACATTGCATCAAATGGTTTTATCAAAAGTCCAAGAGGGGAGAATAAATGTAAGGTGCTAATTTTTTCAAAGTTACAATGCCAGGAAGCCCAAGGAGCCATGAACACATGATAGATACATCCACTCTCTAGTTTAGGGTTGTGAAACTCATAATGGCAATCTGTTGGGTTGGGAGTCCCCAGCTAACATGACTACTTGGCATTTAAGGTGTGGTCTCATCTGCTGAAAGAACCTAATCTGATACCTGGATACGTGTATGCATGAGATGAACAATGTCTGCTGTCCTTTGGTCAAACATCACCAATATCTCTAAACTTCTCCTGTCTATAATTTTGGACATATTCCCAATTTTGAGGATTTTAAATCTGAACAAAAAGCATGTTACAATTATTAAAAAGCAATTACACGCATGATTAAAACAGTCAAGGAAATCATGAATATCGCACACCTGAACTTGATGCCAGGTTACCATCTTCCCTACCACACAAGAATTATTTACCAATTACCCTGTCACTATGTATACTGTATTCAAAGTGCTATATAAGGTTAAGAACCATAAAAATAGAGACTGACAGTACAAGTTAAATAAATAATATTTACACACCATCTACACTGTATGTAGAGTTTACTAACATTATCAGAACAATTAATGAACATTTAAATGAGAATAGTATATACTAACCGGGACCATAGCCTCTGCCCATTCGCCATGTCCTCTCTGAAGAATTTTAATACGTTCTAAGTCTGCACAAATTTGCACAAGGTCACCAACACTGAATTGTTGGCTGGTACTACTTTCATTGCTCATCACAACACCTCCGCCAACCTTTGTAAGAACAGCTGGGTTGAAAGTCCATCTGAAAAAAAATTCACTTGAAGTATGCCAGAGCATGAAAACAAATGCAAATCACTTGACAAACGGAAAGCCAGATTAACCGTTTCACTTTCTTGGGTGTAGGGAGGTTCATAAATAAATTTCGTCTTTGGTAGATCATCCTCGGGCCACTTGTGGGCACGTTAACATTTTTCTTTTACAGCTTACTGTAAATTATTTTGAAGCTGGATACGAACTTTTAATTCATTGCAGTGCTTAAAAATGGAAATCAAGTAAAAATGATCAGTTTAAATTGTCTAAAAACTTTTTATGGATGATGTCCTTTTCAATCATTACAATGGATGACGTCCTTTTCAATCATTACAATCTCAAAGATTGCCAGAAATCATAAAAATCTCAAAGGGTTATAGAGTAATCAACTTTTACTCATGTCTTAATTCTTTTCAAAACTTAATACTGTACTATTAATCATAATAATGGCATAAAAAACAATGATAATCATGATAAAAAGGTTAGGATAGCAAATTTTTATTTCAATTCTTTTTCTCTCAAAAGAATAAAAGATCATGTACCTATGATTCTTCAAAGGTTTACTCTAAGGTGAAGAAAAATGGAACTATATTCATGTCATCCTCTGACTGGGTAAGTGACATGAAGGAAATGATTCCTACACCACTTTTCCCCGTAGCTACCCAACTTGTTTTTGACAAGGCACCTCATTCCCAAAGAGTGAATTACTACCAATTCGTTCTCAAGGTTTTAACTCTGTTTCCTTTCAAGGGATTTCATAACCTCCCTAACCTCAACTTGAGCACTTTGAACTCATAGGTCTTCTGATGTTGGATACAGTCTTCTGGTGACTATAATATTTCAAAATACTTCAAAGCAAGAGTTCTAACTTTCCTGAACCAACTACTGTGTTCTCTGCATTCCTGTTTTCTGGGTGATGGTGACATGGATTACAGCCACTTTCTCACATGCCTTTCAAATTATGCACTTGTATCTCCACTTATTCAAGAATCAGATACTAATGTTGACTCACCCTTTGTGGGATGTATGACAAGGTGCCAAGGACATTAATGAGTTTTCATCTTATACATGTAACACTGAGATCATTAGATTAGATTAGATTAGATCATAAAATTTTTGGCACATAGCCAAGCGCCGGAGCCGAGGGGGCATTCAGCGCACTGAGATCATTTGATTGGTTCTAATTTTCTGTATCAACAGTAGGGCAAATTATCCCCTCTTTGAGAGAAGTTTCCTGCTTAGTACTTTTCCTTGTCACCTTTTTTCCTTCAAAGGCATTCTCTAAATAGTAATTCTCCAGATTTATTAGCCTGTTCGGAGATGCTGCTTTAGCCACTTCCAGAAATATCCCTTAGGAGATATTGTTTAGTCTTTCAACTCTCTACTTCCCCTTAAGGGTCTTAGGCACATGTGCTACTGACTTTAATTTGTTTTGAATCCATGCCTGAACTTGGATTCAGATAATTACATATTACTCTCATAAAATAGTTTAATAAGACCACCATGTCCCACATCTCAGTTAGCAAGACTGGGGCCATCAGCAACTCAATCCTTCCCTCCTAAATATGATTTGAGCTAAGTATATGTAAACAGCTTCCTGTGAAACAAAATTTACCACTTCATATGTAGCCATTTTTCTCACAGCTCGTAGTTCAGCAACAAAAGAACAAGCCCGATTTCTGCCTGGGACCTGGGTATCTGAGCTGTACCCACAAGATGATGTCTGTGTTCTTTTAAATTTGGGCTAATTTTAAATGATGAGTTTATATGAAAAAAGTTATTTCTATTTAAAAACAAACTACATATTCTAAAAATCATTCTACAATCCAATTCCAGATCACAGCAGAGATCAAGGTTACAACGTCAAATCTCAAAGTTTATAATGCAGAACAATTCTATACTTCTTGAGGAACTAAATTAGAGAATATTGGGTAAAATAAAGCTTCTATTATTGGCATGTCCATGACAACTGAGAATTTCATCCAGTGATCTGGTGAAACTATTATAATATGAATTTTATAAACTTGCATTACCTGTTACCAGATGGATAAGCCACAACGATATCATGGTCTTCGTCAATCCCAACAACAGTTCCAGTTGTTCCAAGGCATTCAAACATGCCATCAGTCCAACCCCCATGGCCATGCTGCAATGACTGTACAATTTCCAGCTCCAAGTCCACATTCACCTACAAGTTCAAAATATCTCAAATATAACAAGTTAGCCTCTTGTTATTGTATGTCAATGTCTGAAAACAAAACAAAACTTGGAAATGAATTGGTACTTAATCATTCTTCCCCCTGAAAAGGAATATTGAAAATAGTCTTTTTACATGCTAACTTAGAATCTATGCATACGTATGTCAGTCTTCTTTCTTGAATGTAACATCTGTAATGCAGTATCTACCTCCAGAAAAAAAGCTAAAAATTTCATTATATATAATTAAATTCATCAACATTAAAAATAATTAACAAATATTAAAGTAGCATGATTCACAACAATATGAATACTGTACCACCTTCCAGATAAAACATGCTGTAATTATTCAAACACAGTACCTTTACTTCCAGTCATTTAAAAGAAAAGTTGCTTCATATAATAGTATATCATTTTAATTTCACTTTCTAAAAATCTCATAAATAGTATACCATTCAAACATTTTTTGGGAACGAATGTATTAAGAATAATCTTCAAACATTTTTCTAGCAACAAATGCATTAAGAAAAATCTTCAACCATTTTTCTTGCAAAAATATATTAAGAATAATCTAACATCATATACATATAGCACCGCAAATAAACTAATTACCCCACAATTGATAACAAAATGTAAATAGTATGCTTTCAGTGGGTGAAACTTCACAGGTTCTAACAGAACTAATGAACTCATACATAAGCAATCCCAATATAATACAGTGCTATATCCTTTGCCTGATGTCATCAAATTTATCTGAAATCATTTGACAGACAATAGAGTATACTAAATATCTGAGCTGTGATACTTATTTCCATTTTTAGCATAAAATACCTGTACTCTGAATAAAAGTAGTAAACTTATTGAAGCCCTTATCAATAAAATATCAGCTGGCGGCGGCTGAAACTTTCCACTGCTTGATACATTGCAAGTTTTCATTACCAAAACTCTTCTTCCTAATATTTCTTTTATTAAGTAATTTTTAATGCTCAAGATTATTCTGCACTCTTCTTCAAGTAATTGTAACACCCATTTTTATAAATACCTAGTGTCAGTCTAATTCAGTAATATCGAGCATAATTGCGGTGATTTGCAGCTACAAATCTGAGAGGTCTAACAACTTGGTTTATAAAAATAAAAATGGATGACATTAAAGGATCACCCATTCTGAAAGGCCTTTGAAATAACACAGAACACGGACTGAAACCTGATTACTCTCTTTAAGCAGCTAATTTTGTTAACTTTTCCAAGTTAAGTACAATTTCAAAATTGTTTGAGTCACAAAACATTGGCTAATACAGAGTTCAACTCAACTAAAAAAAAAAAAAAAAAAAAAAAAAAAAAAAAAAAAAAAAAAAAAAAAAAAAAAAAAAACAAAAAAAAAAAAAAAAAAAAAAAAAAAAAAAAAATGCTTCAATTACAGTTTAGAATAGAGAAAAATCTCTCATATTTTCAACAATCATCCAAATACAGATTTATACTTGCAAACTGAAGCTTTCACAATTTACGGTCTTAAATCACCTTCCTAATAAACTATAACCTTCTGTAAACAAGCTAGAAAAACAGAACAAAAAATTAATGGTTTTCTAATACAATAGGAAAAACTGCTAGACAAAGTGTCTGCCCCAATCGTAAAAGGTTAAAGAAATATGAAGCCCAATCCTAATTAATATATCAGACATTTTCTATTCTTCTTTGAGATCATTTCCACAATAAATAAATCTGGTCAAGTAAGAGAGGCTTAGCATTTGATCGGCAATAGTACTGTACTGATTATGGATAATTACAGTCAATATTCTCATGTACAGTAAAATACCGGAAAAAAAAAGGAAAAAGGTTTTAACACATACTAACTTGCAATATAGTTTCAAAGTTCCACAAATAACAACCTCTCCTCTTATTTATGCTTGATTTCAGGAAAGGGAGTTACAAAGCATTTTTGAGTCATTCTCACAGGCGACTACTACTCTGCTGCTTGAATTATCCCCCTCACCCACTAATTCATATGCTGTGTTCAATGACAGTGGGCTGAAAAAAAACTGAACCCACTGTTCTTGAAAAAATTATATTTCAAAATCTATCCTTCAATTCTACAAAGCTCTTATTTTACTAATGGCCAACTACTACAGAATTAGGATAAGATGTGATGCATTTCTCCAGCTTGCTCTGTCCAATGGAAAATTCATGACAGTTGGCAATAAGTTTCTGAAGCATTTACAATCTATTTCATCTCCCACAGCTGTCCAAATCTCCCTGCAAGTGATCACTTGTTTCTGATACAAGCAATAAGTTCCACTTGTAAACATTTTCTTAACTGCTCACCTGAAACTAGTAGTGTTTACAATCAATTTCAAAATGATCTATGGTACTGTACCTGAAACATGATATTGTTAGTATACAATAAAGTTTTGTACATACTTACCTGGCAGATATATACTTAGCTTAGGTCTCTGACGTCACGACAGAAATTCAAACTCGCGGCACACGCTACAGGTAGGTCAGTGATCTACCTTACCCGCCGCCTGGGAGGCGGGTGTAAGAACCAGTCCCCTTTCTTGTCAGGTTATTTTCTTCCACCTGTCTCCTGAGGGGAGGCTGGGCGGGGCCATCAATCGTATATATCTGCCAGGTAAGTATGTACAAAACTTTATTGTATACTAACAATATCATTTTTGTACATGAACTTCCCTGCCAGATATATACTTAGCTGATTGACACCCTTGGTGGAGGGAAAGAGACACATTTAAAAAAAAAACTTACTTAGAAAGTGGGGACAACACATGTTAAAGGAATACATAATATAAACCTCTGGTTCTTACCTGATTAGGCAGAAGACTTGATAGTTACTGTCTATTAGTCTGCGTTGCCTAAAGAGTCTCAGCGAGGGTGTGACCTATGGCTGAAGAACTCTTTGGGTCTACCTATGGGAACTGAGTCCACTTACTTGGCAGAATCCAAGCAGGATCTGGTCAATGGGGATCAACCCGCTTACATGCCAGAGCCCTATCAACTTACCAATTATGGCAAGGAGCCCTCAAGCACCAACCGATCAACCTAACCTAAAACCAAATACTAACATTAGTATACGAAAGAAGGAGCTGCCTCCTGCAACCTTCCTTCGATACAACCAAAAAAAAAACTCAAACTTAAAACTAACAGGGAAAAAGGATTAAAAAGGATGTGTTTCAGCTCCCTGCCCCAGCACTGAATCCGCCGATACGTAAGGGCCTAGCCCAAAACACTTATCCTACGTAATCGATACGTCCTTTAGGTAGTGATTAGAGAAGACTGATTCACACCTCCAAAACGTGGCCTTCATAAGGTTTTGTAATGACAAATTCTTCTTGAAAGCCAAAGACGTCGCGATGGCCCGTACTTCGTGCGCCTTGACTTTCAGAAGGTTAAACTGTTGCTGATTGCAAGAAGTGTGTGCTTCTCTAATAACATTCCTGATAAAGAATGAGAGTGCATTTTTAGATAAGGGCCTACTGGGGTCCCTTACAGAGCACCAGAGATTGCTCTCATTAGCAGCAAGTCTTTTCTTCCTCTGAAGATAATATTTCAGGCTTCTCACCAGGCAAAGAGATCTCTCCTCTTCTGTCCCAACTAAGAGGATAATGCTTTTTGATTTCGAAGCTCCTGGGCCACGGCGAAGAAGGGTTTTCATTCTTGGCTAGGAAAGCCGGAAGAAAGAGCAAAACCGCGGAGCCTCCTTGGAAACCTACCTCACCTTCTATAGCCTGCAGCTCGCTGACCCTCTTCGCTGACGCTAACGCACAGAGAAAAAGTGTCTTCATCGAAAGGTCTCTGAACGAAGCAGTATGGGAGGTTCGAACCTTGAGGACCTCAGGAAGAGCAGCACGACATCTAGATTCCAGCTAGGCACTAAAGGAGGAGGTTCTTTTAACCGTTTCAAATCGATCTGATTAAATCATGGAGGTCCTTGTCCTCAGATATGTTTAATCCTCTATGACGAAAAAACAAAACTGAGGAAAACAAAAGCATGCTCCTGTATCCCTTGATGGTGGAGACAACCAACCCACATTTTTCCCTCAGGAAGATAAGGAAATCTGCTATCTGAGTCCACAGAGGTACTGGAGGAGGAAACTTTATGAGTCCTGCACCAGCGTTGAAAACATCCCACTTCGACTGGTAGACTCTAGATGTGGAAGGTCTACG
The DNA here is from genome assembly GCF_015104395.2 of Macrobrachium nipponense. Taxonomy (NCBI): domain Eukaryota; kingdom Metazoa; phylum Arthropoda; class Malacostraca; order Decapoda; family Palaemonidae; genus Macrobrachium; species Macrobrachium nipponense. The sequence continues at coordinate 81,571,917 of NC_087210.1, read as the reverse complement.
TGCATTGGCAATAGCCCTTGCAGACTTCGCGATAAGCCCTTAGCTCTGACGAGACTCTTGATAGTCTGAATCCAGTCAGACTGAGAGCGGGGAGGTTTTTGTGAAACCTGTCGAAAGTGGGGCTGTTTGAGCAGATCGACTCTTAGAGGTAGGGATCTTGGGACATTCACCAGCCATTCCAGTACCTCTGTGAACCAGTCGTGGGCGGGCCAGAACGGAGCTATCAACGTCATCCTTGCTCCCTCTGACGCTGCGAATTTCCTTAACGTTTTCCCCTATAATCTTGAAAGGCGGGAACGCGTAAAGATCCAGATTCCTCCAATCCATCAGGAATGCATCTATTTGCCACTGCTCTTGGGTCTGCAATAGGGGAGCAGTATAGATCTATCCGCGCATTCCTGGAGGTCGCAAATAGATCGAGATGGGCCTGCCCCACGTCCTCCACAGCTCCTGGCATACGGTCCGCGTGCAGAGTCCACTCTGAGGGAAGGACTTGATTCCTTCTGCTTTAGCAGATCCGCTCTGACATTTCTTTCTCTGTACGAACCTGGTGAGAAGCCTTATGTTCCTTTCCTCTGACCACAAGAGGAGCGATCTCGCTGGTCTCGTACAGGGAGAAAGAGTGAGTCCCCCCTGTTTCCGAATGTAAGCCAGGGCTGTAGTGTTGTCGGAGTTGATCTGAAACATTATTTCCCTTTTACGAGGGGTTCGAAGGTCTTGAGAGCTAACCAAATCGCTGTTAGCTCCTTCTTGTTGATGTGCCAGGACCCAACCTTGAATCCCCCATCCAGGTGCCTGACACTTCTCTCGACCCGAGAGTAGCTCCCCAACCCTTGTCCGAAGCGTCTGCATACAACACTAGGTTGGGGTTTCCGAACCTGCAAGGAAAGGCCTTCCTTGAACAATAGAGGGTTTAGCCACCAACGTAGATCCTCCTTTATCTCTTGCGAAATCTTGAACGCAAAGTCCAGACCTTGAGATTTCCGATCCCAGTTCCTCGTCAGGAAGAACTGTAGGGGTCTGAGGTGCAACCTTCCTAGAGAAACGAATTGCTCCAGCGAGGAGAGTGTCCCCAACAGACTCATCACTCCCTCGCTGTGCATACATCTTTCTCTAGAAAGATTGCTACCTTCTCCAAACCTCGGGTTATCCTCTCTTGGGACGGATACGCCCGAAAAACCTGAGAAGCCATCAGAATCCCCAGATAGATACGCTCTTGACTGGGGATTAGCTGTGACTTCTCGAAATTCACTAGCAAACCCAGAGAACTGCTAGATCCAAAACGTATCACTCGTAAGTCCTCCAGACATTTCTCCTTGGATTTGGCCCTGATAAGCCAATCGTCCAAGTAGAGGGAAATCCTCACTCCCTCGAGATGAAGCCACTGGGCAACGTTCTTCATCAGTCCTGTGAATACTTGGGGGGCCGTGGAAAGGCCGAAGCATAGGGCCCTGAACTGAAAAACGTTCCCTACCCCACATGAATCTGAGAAATTTGCGAGAAGAAGGATAGATCGGTACATGGAAGTAAGCGTCCTGAAGGTCCAGCGACACCATCCAGTCCCCGGGACGAAGAGCTGCTAAAGACTGATTGACGTTCGTCTCCATAGCGAACTTCCTCTTCTTCACAAAGGGACATTCAGGGCGCTCACGTCCAGAACCGGTCTCCATCCTCCTGAGTTCTTAGGGAACTAGGAACAGACGTTTTGTAAAACCCGCTGAAAGAAGGTCCTGAACCATCTCTATTGCCTCTTTCTCTAACATCAGCTCTACCGCTAGAGCGAGGGCTTGATTCATTAGTGGGTCTTTGTATTTGGCCACCAGTGCCCTTGGAGTGGTGGTCAAGGGTGGTCTCGAGATAAAGGGAATGAGGTATCCCCATCTTGATGATCGCGAGGGACCAGTTGTCCGCCCCCTTTCGTGCTCAGACATCTGCAAAGATTCAGAGTCTGGACACCCACAGTTGTCTGGAGGACACACGAACTACTTCTTGGCCCGCCCTAATAGACCGGAGAAGGTCCTCCTCTTCTAGGTGGTCTCGAACCTCTGGAGGAAGAAGAGCGAGACGAAGGTCCTCCTCGAAAGGGTTCTTGCTTACTTTGAGCCTCTTTCTTCGTCTTCTATTGAAACGAAGGTTTTGGAATTCTAGCCGAGCGAGCTAGCATATCCTGAGTCGCTTTTGCTGATAACGAGCTGGAGATATCATTAATAGTCTTCTTGGGGAAGAGTTGCGGGGAAAGCTGTGAATACAGCAAGGAAGCTCTCTGTGCGTGAGAAACCGCCTTGGTAAGAAAAGAGCAGAAAACGGCCCTCTTCTTTACCACTCCTGCACAAAAAAGTGAAGCAATTTCCCCGGAACCGTCTCTCACTGCCTTGTCCATGCAAGACAGACTGCGTGGAGGTCTTCAGGCGAAAGAGTGTCTTGCTCTTGAGTCCCTCTTAGCCAACACTCCAAGGGTCCAGTCAAGAAAGTTAAAAACTTCTAAGACTCGGAACATTCCTTCAGAAGGTGATCCAACTCGCTCATACCCCACGTCGTCTTCGCAGAATTCAGCGCCGAGCGACGTGCGAATCAACCAACGAAGAGAAGTCCGAGTCTGCAGAAGAGGGAAGAGTTAGACCAACAGGGCTCTCCTGACTCGTACCAGAACCCCATCTTACCCGTCAGCTTGGACGGGGGAAAAGAAAAAAGAAAAAACTGTCTTGCCTTTCTCTTCTTTTGAAAGCAACCAGTCGTCAAAGTTCTTCAGAGCCTTCTTCATAGACACTGTAGGCTTCATCTTAACGACTGAAGACTTCTTAGCCGTATGGTCGTTGAAAATAAGGACGGAGGAGACGGAGGAGCAACGGCCGAAAGAGACTCCCCAAAATCTTGCAAGAGGAGGTCTGTAAGTCTCTTATACGAAGAAACCGAAGCATCCTTGGGCAAATCTCCCTCCGAATCACCAACAAATTCTTCCGAAGAATGACGTCTAGAAGCTCTACTGCCCGGAGGAGACCTAATCCTTGGAGAGCGCCTGTTCGAGAGCGCCTACTGGGAGAAAAACCACTGGAGAGCTTACACGGGGAGCGCCTACCAGGAGAGCGCCTACCAGGAGAGCGCCTACTTTGAGAGCGCCTCCCAGGAGAGAGCCTACTAGGAGAGCGCCTAGTTGGAGAGCGCCTACTAGGGAGAGCGCCTCCCAGGAGAGAGCCTACTTGGGGAGCGCCTGCTAGGAGCGCCTACTTGGGGAGCGCCTACTAGGAGAGCGCCTACAAGTGGAGGCCCGTCTGTCGGAAACAGATTCTAACTCCACAGAAGAGCGTCTGGATAAGGGAGAGCGCCTATCAGGCTCTCTGCGCCTGCTAGGCTCTTGGCGCCTGCCATCCTCAATACGCCTGCCAGGCTCTTGATGCCTATTGAGCTCAAAACCCCTGCCAGGCTCTTGACGCCTGCCACGGGGAGAGAAAACATCCACAGATGAATCCCTGTCAGAAGCGCGGCGCTTACAAGGCTCTGAGCGCCTATCCAATCGGGAGTGATCTAACGGAGAGAAAGCTTCCGTTGCCGCCTACCAGGCTCTTTGGCGCCTACTAGGCTCTTGGCGCCTACCTAGGCTCTTGACGCCTACTAGGCTCCGAGCGTCCGTCAAAAGGAGAGTGGCCACCAGGCAAAGAACTCTTCCTACGCTCCTGACGAAAAAAACGAGGCTCTTTGGACGTCTGTCAAGCTCTTTGACGCCTAACTGAAGAGGAGCGGAAATCCTGAGGAGAGAGCCTGTCTGGCTCCTTACTCTACATGCTCACAACTCTTTGCTGGGAAGAAAGGAGGGAGGCCCCTTACTTCGGGAGAAAGAAAGATCCCGAGCTCCAGCCTGCACTTCTGAACTCCTACTAACAGGCTCAAAAGCTTCTCTAGCCAAAGGAGATTTAGCCGAAGGAACGTTTCTTAGACTTCTTCACCGGAAGTGAGGCGTCCTTCCGACGATGAGAAGTCCCGGTCAATAGACTCCGCTAAAGCCGCAATCTGCGCCTGCAGACCCGCCAGGATACGCGCAGGAGATCTCTTAAACTCCTCTACAGGGGACGAAGTCCGAGAGCGAACAGGAGAAGCGTAACCGACGAAATCTTGGCTCTCTTGCGTTCCACTTCTGGCTCTTCCGCGAAGGATTCGGGGCTGGAAGGAAGGGCGCAAGGATCCTTCCAGGGCCTCTTGAGAGGGCGCGACGACTCCGAGGCGCTCCATCTACGCTGAGGAGAAGATGACGAGAAGCCACTGGCGTAATAACTCCTTCTTGGTTCGATCCAAGGCAGCCTGGGAACGAGCAACAGGAACTGCCGAGGGGACGCCTAACCGGTGGGGGGTTCTCCCTAACCTTCCTGCGGCTTTCGACTTTTCCTCCTCCCACTGGGTCTGGGAGTCTGGAAGAGGTCTAGGCCTGGAAGCGTTAGTGAGCCGGTCAGACGCACCCTCCACTGCACTAGGGGCACTGCAACTGATCACTTGCACTATCATCACTCTTACCTTGTCGAGGAGCGAGCGAGGTTCTCCTTACTCCTGATCGAGGCCTCTCCCAGAAGCAACTTCCGAAAAACGGAATCTTCGGGTTCAAAGCTGGGCGCAGGGGCTGAAACTGGAGAGGAACTACTTCTACTACAGGATTCTCAGCGTCAACTTCACTCACCCTCGATCTACTAGAACTCTTTGAAGAAGCCTTGCGCACCCTATCCTTCTCTAACTTTCTCACATAAGAAGAAAGAGCCTTCCTTAACCATCCTCATCCAAATTCTCACACTTCTTTGCAAGGTTAATAAAAAGAACATTCATTCCCTCTACAAGACGCACATACCGAGTGAGGATCCAATGCAGCTTTAGGAAGCCTAACTTTACATTCCTTCTCTGAACAAACCCTAAATAAACTAGGTTTCTTAACTTCAGAAATCATCCATGATTATAGATATTGTAAGAGAAATCCAAAAGAAAAATAAAAAAAACAGTCCAAAAAGCGTATGCCAAGCCAACAAACAAAGGGTACTTCACCAAAATCCAAATCGTCGGCAAACGAGAACGAATTTTAACTTATTTTGTAAGATCTGAACAACAGGTGTTGTCCAGCGGCGACAGAAAATAATCTGGACAAGAAAGGGGGACTGGCTTCTTACACCCGCCTCCCAGCGGCGGGTAAGGTAGATCACCTGACCTACCTGTAGCGTGTGCCGCGAGTTTGAATTTTCTGGTCGTGACGTCTGAGACCTAAGCTAAGTATATATCTGGCAGGGAAGTTCATGTACAAAAATAAAAGTTGTCTGTCTCCTAGGAAATGTTCATCTAAACTTAGCTGCATAGTGAACAAGCAATTCAACTGTGGGTGTTTTTTGACCCAACAATATCACTACAATTCTTAACTACATTAAGCATCAATGTGCCTTAAATTAAAAGCACAAGTGAATGGTATTCTATAGGAATTTAAAGGCTGTGAAACGGATTGGCATGCAAACTCTTAATGTAATTACTGGTACTTACTAAGTCAGCAAATTTGTCACAGTTTCAATGATGAACACAAACCTTACCACAATAATTTTTAGTCTCATTTAGGAGAAAATCCTGATCTGAGTATGATCATGTGCTCTTCAGATCACTTCCCACTGTCAAGAGACAAAAGTAATTTAACAGATTCCTCCACAGGGCAAAAGTGGACACTAACTCCAGAGACCTTTTACTGTAAGATGTCTATTTCTTTATCCTCCCAAACAAAATCCAAATGAGGAGGATAATAAACAAGGATACTAAAAATTCACACATGTACTGTTCTAGCTGTCAATTACCAGTCAACTTTTTGCTGAGTGATGCTCACTCTTGACAGATACACCAGAAACATAAGAAAAAGTACAGGAACCTTCCGTGAATTTTGTGTAAGAGCATTATGCTTAGCCTGTGCTAGGCTACCTTGAAACCCTTGCCCAACCTTACAATATTTCTGTCCTACCTTTTGCAGAAAGAAGTTACATGACTCATATACAATGTCAAAGATAATCAAGTACTCACTCGTTTCCTACATGCACAATTCCTTCTGTTTCTGTTTAGCAGACTAAAGAAAGGTGACCCTGGGTACATCAGAACCATTATAAAGGCTTAAATGAGATTAATGGATTTGTATAAAAAATACAACAAAATATGGTGTTTTTTACTTAGGTTATTTCCTATAAGGAGGTTCTGCTTCAACACTGTATTTTATAGCAATGCTTTTACATGGTTAAAACTATTTTATGCATTAAATCTGCTTAATACAGTAGTAACATCTCTGGTATACATATCTGAATGGGATGGATAGTAATAATAATAGCAGTAAAATATCACAGATGTCAAATACAACCAATGCCAATAATGCTAATATTAACGAAAATAACGTATAGCAAAAATTAAAAAATGGTACATACTAGTAAATTACTGCATGTTTATTAATGGTAAGTTACTTATAATGGAAGGTGGGGAATGAAAGTAGTACCTGTACTTGGAAAATGTAATGAGAAACAATTCTAAATCAACCGACAAATAATGGTTTTCTCCATGTTACTATACACTCAAGATTGGTGGGAATGCACATGGGATTTTAATATTTGCCACTTATTCATAGTATTTACCATCTGATATTCAATGTGTTTTATACAACCACCCTACAACTTTTAATGGCATATAAAACTAAGTATTATCAATGACAAAGGACAGCGTTCTATGATTTGTAAGTCGAGAGAGAGAGAGAGAGAGGCTCTAGTCTCCCTTTACTAAAACCCATAACTATTAGCTACTGTGGAACCAGCCCCATTATTTCTTTGAACAGGCAGTGTTACACTTTACAGAAACTTTAAGTAAGAATAGAGTACCAAAAACCATACCCAATATTTTATCTTATTAAGTTTCATCTCATGAAACTAGTTTTCCCTTATCTGAATCTTTCTCTAGGTTACCTTTGCATTTCCATAAAAAAAAAAAAAAAAAAAAAAAAAAAAAAAAAAACAAAAAAAAAAAAAAAAAAACATTTGTCTGGGATTTGATGAAATGCAGACTTTTGAGGTTTTACTGTACCTTCTGAAAATAACTTACCAATAGCTAATTTCAAAAAGAAAACATTAATACAGTGGTAAAAAGCAATGTTAATGGAACACCAGAGTTACAAAGGCATGTGATGGCTGCTGCTGCATAACAGGCAGGAAAGCAGGCAGGTAAAGGGGCAGGCAGATATGGAGGTGGTAATATCATGCTCATTGATATGCTTTCAAGGGTAAACAATGGATCACATAAATTCACGCTGCTCTATGGAAGGATCCATAATCTAAAAATACCAAAACCAATCTAAGTTCTAAAATTTATAGCAACATAAATGCATTATGACACTCATACTTATGTTCATAAGAGCAATAATTTCATCAACATAAGAATAACATGATTGGTACACAACCATTTTAGCAACAAACACTTGGATCAGTTCAATGTGTTTAAGGGTTTAAGAAACAAAATCCAAATTCAACGACAAACTTGTCTGTCACAAGTAAATTTGAACATTGACTTTACTATTCAATGTTCAACAGCCCAATTGAACGATGAGCACTCAGATGCAAGAGCATAAAAGGCATAAAACTGATCAACAGTAACAAATAATGAAATGTATTAATGTACCTTAAATGCAACTTGATGTTCACTTAGGACACTTCAATGACACGAAAAAAGAACCGAGACCTAACTTCCACCTATGAGTGACATAAGGCTGACATTCAGGCCTACCAACTTTGTGTGCACTTTCTACTTAAGGCTTAGTCTTTGAACAATAAAACATTTGTCACCTTCTTCTCACTAAGTCCTACCTAATCCACTATTCTCACTAAGTCCTACCTTAATCCAAACCAGTTTTCCAAAACTATAGTACAGTACCTAGTGGGAAGTGATAATTAATTTTAAGTGTGCAGTCTACCTAGGGGAAGGGCACTCCTTACATACTGTAGAAAATGGACAATTTGTCGAAAATTGCATTTTTCCTAACTATACAAACCTGAGGGTCCTTTAACAATAGGAAGGTAACTAGCGGCAGCTGGACGGTCGTAAGCTTCGAACAAGGGGAGAACGGTAGTTAACTGCTTGTCCGATCGTGCGCGCGCCCGCGCGCCCGAGAGGTGAAGAATCACTTTTGCTTTAGGCCCATGCAAAAAGTTGCAGAGTGATGGGGTGGCATGAGGTGGGACTATATTGTAAAGGACCTCAGGTTTGTATAGTTAGGAAAAATGCAATTTTCGACAAATTGTCATTTGTCCGATACGTAATACAAACCCTCGGTCCTTTAACAATAGGAAGACTCACTTCTTGGTGGGAGGAATCTGAGTCTTTTTGTGTTGAACAGACTGGTGTTCGTCCAACCTTGGAGTGCCTCCCTGGTCGTAAGAGCAAGGAGGGATCCAAACCTCTGTCCGATTGATCGGTGTGTTGCCGCAAGATCAATGGTCAGACCTCTGGGCCAAGTACTAAGAGAGAGGCAAGCGTATCTCTTCGTACCAGCAAGCAAGAACTTGTTGTTCCTGTTTTGCAAGAGACAATCATAAAATGATGGGTTTGTCTCAATTTGGCATCCACTCCTCCCCCTCCCCCTTGGTTGGAGGAAGTGGTGGATATTTAACTCCTATCCCTACTGAAAGGGATAGGATGGTGCTCTATTGAGTAGCTCACCTGCATCTCGTCCTTACCCAGCTGGGTGACGACCGGTGTCCCTCTACCCCAGAGGTAGAGGGAAGAAAAAGATGGGAGAGGAGCCAGTCACTCTCATTCCTCATCCATTCTTACGGTCACACCAGGACTCGATGCTGTTCAGCCTGCGAGGGTCTGGGTTAACTACACAACGTGTTGAGCAAAACCACCAACGGTTCCCAAGGAAAAAGATCCAAGGAACTGTGGGCAATATCCCGAAGGTAGAAGGAGGTGCATGCGGTCCGGTTTGGACCAGGCGGCCTGCCTTCATTACCTGCGCCACGGAGAAGAAGTTCTTGCGGAACGCGAGAGAATGATGAAGAGGCGTCCACACTCATCCTGGGTGTCGAGTGTCTTCAGACAGCTCCGTCGCGCCTTCACGGAGGGACAAAGCAGCATAGCCTTCGTATCGGAGGCGGTGAAGTCCATTAGGGAGGTATTGTGAAGGACTCGAACCAATCGTCAGTTACCGAAGGGTTTCTGAGTCTTCGCTACGAAGATCGGTAACCGAAATCGAGCGTCCATCCCCATCCCTTTGTGCTTGACTTCTCAGAGAAGTCATGCAGTTAACCTAAGACGAAAAGAAGGGGATAGTCATATGACCTATCCCTCTTCTCGACTTTGGTTATGTACAGTACTCATACTGACAAGCTATTAAGACGAAGTAATGATTGCTCTGGAACAACCGAACTAAGTCAAACAGCATAGTTCGTAACTGACTCGGGCGCTCTGACAGCTGCCGACTGGACTGGTTCGGAATCAGTAGAGCAAGTTGTCAAGCATCCGGGTAAGTCACGTGACCTTCGCCCTTTAAAGAGTTATGCTGAGAGACCAAACAAATAAAATATTTGTTAATCACCGATGCCGGACGGCGCGGCGATGATTCTCTTAATGCATAAGCTCAAAAGGCGAAAGTCAATTGCCTTCAAAAGACCGAGGTCCCTGATGGCAAGAAAATGTCATAGACGTTGAATCTCAGCTTAAGGAGAAACAACACTAGTGACGTTGAAGACGAAGGTAGGCAATGAATGCAACCTACGTCTTCCAGCTGAATCGAGAGAAGGAATCTCAAGATTCTAAACCTGTGCTTACAAATGACTGAAAACGCTAAAACCGCCATTTCATTGCTGTCCGGTGTGCAATGAAAGCGTGGCGTTCTTCAGTAATGAAAACACAGGGGAGTGCCGCCTGAAGAAACTGCTTCTCATGGGCTGAACGTTTGGAAGTAGAGCTGGCAGGTGTGGGAGTAGGCGATGTCTTTCAATACATCTGCTAATCCGGGGTGAACAATGAACAATTGCACACCTCTGAATACAAGATAGTTTTTGAGGACAAACTCAGATTCCGCAAAATCATTCGCATTATCGATATACGATGCAGCAAGAGACTATTACAGAATTCTGTTACCGTGCGGTACAAACAGAAAGATAGAGTCGAATAGATATCTCTGTTTAAAATTGCTCGCAATACCGAAGACGATGAATTACTAGCGTCACAGCAGTAGAATGGTCATTCATGTATGCGAGAATCCCCATTAATCAGAGACTTAAGTCCGTGATTGTGGGCAGAGATATGGTTGGTATTCAATCAAAGCAGGTGAGAAAGACATAAACCAAACCGTCCATCTCAAAGCGGCAGCTGGTACTGAAATGCCTCGGGCAATTCAATACGCAGTAGCTGTACGCTGACTCGTCATCCTGAGTTGCCAAGTAATCCTTTCCACGAAGGAATGCGTTCGGCTAGAACCACCGAGCATAAAAAGATATGCTCGAGCAATTATATTTATGCAAACGAATTTCGGTAAATATAAAAGCTTTAATGGTGTTGTTGTGACAACACATAAGTATATAAAATTGAAACTGGAAACTCCTGGGAGGTTGCAGGCAACCCGAGTTGCAGTTCAATTAGAATACTTTCGTCTAAGTCGCAATCCGTAGAATAACCAGGATATGCGCCTACCCCTCTGACCATTCAACTGCTTAGCAGAATCATGTCGCGAGGTTAATATACGTAGTATATTTGTAGGATTCTGAACAACGATCTCCATCCTAAATTCTTTCCTTCAAGAAAACAAAATAAGGATTGGAGATCGACCACCTTCGGTCTCTATCAAAGAGAGTGAGAAGTCTCCTCGAAGGAAAGCTTCAATGGTGAACAGAATACTAAGACGATAGTTCAAGCCAAACTGGATATTCCCGTCCGTTCTTCTCTATTCCAGGTTGGTCGCCTACTGTGAGATAGTCTTCTTTCAGCAGCAGTCTTCTTCCTAATGCTAGAAATTCCAGGAATTCGAGCATAGGCGAGGTTCCCGATTATCGTGTAACATATCGGGGATTCCCGTCTCGCTCACTTTGGACCGTGGTCTCGCCTAAGTGTTTGGAGATCGTAAGAAACTCTAACACTCTGAATGCGCTAGAAATTCCGTAGAATTCTAAGCAGTCTGCGAAACCCCCACCGAATTCGTCAAACGATATCGGCTGGTGGTCCTCTCGATTCCCGTAGAAATCGAGAATGGGGCAGGATCCCTCCTCAACGACCGGGGCTTACGTCAGGTAGGACCCGAAGGTCCCCCCGGTTAGCGCAGTCCCCAACGTGGAATCCTACAGAGAAATCTCTGTAGGACCCTCCCTCCCTTTCCCTCGTAGCCGTAAGGAGAGAGGGAATGGGGGAGGAATTGGATACTCGCTCGCCTTCCCAGGGTGAACTAGCAGTTGGAGAAGAGTAGGAGCAGCCATCGCCTTGCGGCGATGGCCTCTCAGAGTCTGGGAAAACGTATCGTCAGAGAAAACGTTTTCCCGAGGATGGTTACGAACTCTCACTGTAGGTAAGGGTCTGCCGCCACTGTGAACGTCGTCTGGGTGGGGCTGATCGACACCTGACAGGAGAGAGCCGATACCGTCCTCCGATCATTCCAGTCCTCGTCGAGGTCGAACCTCTCAGGAGGACCGAAGGAGTATTTAAATACGGTGTCCGAAGACACGTAGAAACGCCGCTGTCGCAGTAGAGGAGGTGGAAGTAGCTTGATCGACCGGCCAGAACTGATCGGCAAGCTCCGATCGCGGCAAACCAACGTCGGTTTGGGTTCCTCTCGGGCCCCAAAACGACTCGAGCAGAGACATGGGCTCTGCTGGTGGGAGCGGCGATCCTCCCCCAGGTCGTTGTGCTGACGAATCAGTGCATAACCTGGGCAAAGTTACTCTGAATCTCGGAAGTTACAGCGTCTTGAGGAGTAGGACCATCCAGTCCCTCCAACAAGAGCAGCTCCCAGGACCCTCCTCCTTCAGACGAAGGACCAGCAACAGATCCCTGACGGTTGCCAATCACTTGCGCGTACGTCTGGTTGGTCGACCAATACCTGCGGTGGCGTCGTGACGGGATCTTGAGCGGCGATCTATCACTACTCCTTATACCTCGCTCTTCCTGCGTATGCGAGGAATTGAAGGTATCGGAGACAGAACGACGCTACCCCCTCCCCCTCCTGACGGTGCCTCCAATCACTTGGGCTACGTCCTGGTGGTTCCTAAGACCATAGGGACGTGCGGGCGCGTGAAGGGATCGTGAGCGGCGCACCTCTCACGATCACTCCTAGCTACCTCGCTCTCCCCCGTAACTTCGCTCTTCCCAACCTCACTAAGGGCTACTCGCTCCACCGGTGTAGCCCGAGGAAGTTGAAGGTAGTGGAGAGACAGACCTGACGCTCCCCCCCCGCGCTCGCTGGCAGGACCAGCGTACGTGGGGGGCTGCAGCCGATCACCAACCGCGGTGGGATCGATCTGCAGGCCTGGCCGTGCCGCTCACCTGTGGCGAGCGGCTCGACTGAGCACGTCGACCCCGGTCCCGTGCGTCAGACGAGCTGCTGCTGGTCACCGTATCCGCCCGGTCCCTGTGGGAGCGGCGGTCAGGGGTGACCTGCAGAGCTCACTTTCGCGTGAGAACCGTGAGCGTCCTCGCGGCACGTCAAACCGCTGGTACCAGCCGAGGCTGGTACCGCTGGTCGAGGGGACTGGGGGACCTCTTCCCAGCCTCAACCCGTGGCCGGTCGAGACCGTCACGTCCACCCGAGGTACCGGCTGGTCGCTACGAGAGCGGCCGCTGGCCTGGGCGAGAGTCACCTGAGCGGCTCTCGACAGTCTTCTGCTTCGTGCCTCGGACATGACGCTGAGCGAACTCGGCGTCTTAACTTTGGCTGCACGGTCACCCGAAGGAGACCGTACACTCGGAACTTCTCGCGGACGAGAAACCGAGCCGGTACCTGGCTAGCAGCAGAGCTGCCAAGACCAGGCGAGGGTGTACCAGCGGTAGCCAGCACACTTGGTCCCCGTCTTCTTCATCTTCTCAGAAGGGGAGACGGGCCCCGTTCCCGAAGGAACAGGAGGACCAGCAGAAGAACCCCCCCGTCACACCGGAGTTGTACGAGCCCTCGAAGTTCCCGAAGGAGTCTTCTTAGGGGGAATATAACAAAAACCCGGTTACCAGCTGGTCGCTGCGAGACCGGCCGCTGGCCTGGCGAGAGTCACCTGAGCGGTTCTTGCAGCCTTCTGCTCCGTGCCGTGGTCTTGGCGCCGAGCGAACTCTGGCGCCGAAACTTTGGC